>NC_053025.1:564412968-564613167 GCF_003073215.2 Triticum urartu
ATAACTCATAGCTAATCAAGCATGGCACAAGAATTATGATCTTTAGTTGTCATTGCAAACATGTTTATTCATAATAGGCTGAATCGGGAACGATGAACTAATCATATTTACAAAAACAAAAGAGGTCGAGTTCATACCATCTTTTCTCATCTCAGTCAGTCCATCATATATCTTCATAATTGCCTTTCACTTGCACGACCGAACGATGTGAATAATAATAATAGTGCGCGTGCATTGGACTAAGCTGGAATCTGCAAGCATTCAATAAACAGGAGAAGACAATGCAATATGGGCTCTTTTGTCAGATCAACGATTATGCATATAAGAGTCACTTCAACAATTTCATCATGGTCTTCTCCTATCGACCCCCAAAGAAAAGAAAAGAAATAAAACTATTTACACGGGAAAGCTCCCAACAAGCAAAAGAAGAACAGGAAATATTTTTAGGTTTTCTTTTTAACTACTACTACAAGCATCGAAATTAAAACTAGCTAAAAGCTACAACTAATTTTTTGGTTTTTCTTAAGGTTTATTAAACACACAAGAAGAAAACATAAAAAGGAAATAAACTAGGATGGATGATACAATGAAAAAGTATGAGCACCGACATCTAGCAATGAGTGTGTGAACATAAATATAATGTCGGTGGGAAATACGTACTCCCCCAAGCTTAGGCTTTTGGCCTAAGTTAGTCTATGGCCACGGCTGGCCTGGCGGATATCCATAATAGTAGTTGGGGTCGTACTGCGATGCAACGGCTATCACCTGCTGGGCTGCAGTGTGGCGACGAGCGGCCTCCGCTCTCCTCTCATACTCATCTGCCTCCTCTCTGGTAATAGTATATCTTCCTTTTGCCTGATGATCAAAGAAGGCAGGAGCAGGGAGAGTAATATGGACAGCACGGCGTCTGTCAAAGATTAGTCGATACTGGAGAGGTGATTCATTCCTCTCGACAAACTGGTGGTGAACCATAGCATTAAAGTCTAGGTAAGCAGGAGGTAATTCAATATCATCTTCGCGTATGGCTATACCAAGAAAATTAGCTATGCGGGTTGCATAAATTCCTCCAAAGAAATCTCCATTAAATCTATTAAGATGCAACCTACGTGCAACAATGGCTCCCAAATTATAAGATTTGTCTCCTAACACAGCACTCCTGAGAATACTGAGGTCAGGAACACACATATGGCATGCTTCATCTTTACCATTTATGCAACTACCTATGAAGAGAGCAAAATAATGTATATCAGGAAAGTGAATGCTCCCTATGGTGGCTTGTGTTATATCTCTAGATTCTCCCACAGTTATGCTAGCAAGAAAATCTCTAAATTCAGATTTGCGAGGATCCTTATACTACCCCATTGTGGAATTTTGCAAGCAGTGGTAAATTCCACTAAGTCCATAGTATAAGAATTTTCATAAAGATCAAACATGACAGTTGGAGAATTACGTGAAGATGAAAATTCAAACCTCCTCATAAAGGTACTAGTGAGATTGTGATACTGACTGCACTTCTCTTCCTCGAAGCTCACAAGATCGGCGTTACGCAAATATGCGTTGAATTCTTCCTTAATTCCTGCTCGATCCATAAAATTTTCAGAAGACCACTCACAAGGACGCACTGGAGCATCTCTTGGTGGCTCTTCATCAGCATCACTCATTGCAAGTTTGGGTCCTTGCTTCCTTGAGGAACCACCTTGGAACATTTTCCTAAGCATTTTTCTTCCTCTGAAAAATTCTAAATTTTTTAGTAACTTCATAATAAAAGTGAACCAAACTCAATAATATTGATAGCAACTACTCCTACAAGTGCCTATGGCCTATATCATGCATCAAAACTACTTTTGACCATATAAATTTGACATGCAAGCTCAAGAACAGGGTCACCTAAGCAGCAAAAATTTGCAATGAATAAAGCACTAGAACAAAAACTAATTGGACCAATGGAGGAGTCACATACCAAGGAACAATCTCCCCAAGCAGTTTTGTGACAGGTGCTTTGAGCAACGAGATCGAAAATGGCAGCAAAATGAGCTTGGACTCGGGTTTGAGCTGGATATTCGTGTTTGGGGGAGGAAGAAGGAGTGTGTGGGTGAAAGGATAAGTGGAGGAGGGCCACCGTGGGCCCATGAGGCAGGGGGCGCGCCCTCCACCCTCGTGGGCAGGTGGTTGACCCCCCTGCTATGTTCTCAGCGCCAAATATTCTCAAATATTCTAGAAAAAATCATATTTAAATTTCAGGGCATTTGGAGAACTTTTATTTTCAGGGTATTTTTATATTGCATGGATAATCAGATAACAGACAGAAAAATATTTATTTTTATTTTATTTAAGATAAATAACAAAAAGTAAAAGTGGGATACAGAAGGTTGTGCTTTCTAGTTTCATCCATCTCATGCCCATCAAAAGGAATCCACTAACAAGGTTGATCAAGTCTTGTTAACGAAATCATTCCGAATAACATGGAACCAAAGAAATTTCGAATAACACTATGTTACCTCAACGGGGATATGAACATCCCCAATAATAAGAATATCATATTTCTTCTTGACAGTAGGAATAGGAAATTCAAAACCTCCAAATATAATCGATGGAATTTTTCCAATAGAGTTGATACTATGAACTTGAGGTTGTTTCCTCGGAAAGTGTACCGTATGCTCATTACCATTAACATGAAAAGTGACATTGCCTTTAGTGCAATCAATAACAGCCCCTGTAGTATTCAAAAAGGGTCTTCCAAGAATAATAGACATATGGTCGTCCTCGGGAATATCAATAATAACAAAGTCCGTTAAAATAGTAACGTTTGCAACTACAACAGGCACATCCTCACAATACCGACAGGTATAGCAGTTGATTTATCAGCCATTTGCAAAGATATTTCAGTAGGTGTCAACTTATTCAAATCAAGTCTACAATATAAAGAGAGAGGCATAACACTAACACCGGCTCCAAGATCACATAAAGCAGTTTTAACATAGTTTCTTTTAATGGAGCATGGTATAGTGGGTACTCCTGGATCTCCAAGTTTCTTTGGTATTCCCACCCTTAAAAGTATAATTAGCAAGCATGGTGGAAATTTCAGCTTCCTGTATCTTTCTTTTATTTGTAAAAATTTCTTTCATGTACTTAGCATAAGGATTTATTTTAAGCATATCAGTTAATCGCATACGCAAAAAGATAGGTCTAATCATTTCAGCAAAGCGCTCAAAATCATCATCATCCTTTTTCTTGGATGGTTTGGGAGGAAAAGGCATGGGTTTTTGAACCCATGGTTCTCTTTCTTTACCATGTTTCCTAGCAACAAAGTCTTTCTTATCATAACATTGATTCTTTGATTATGGGTTATCAAGATCAACAGGAGGTTCAATTTCTACATCATCATCATTACTAGGTTGAGCATCATCATGGACATTATCAGTAACATTATTACTAGTTTCAGGTTCATTACCAGATTGAGTTTCAGCATCAGAAATAGAAATATCATTTGGATTCTCAGGTGTTTCAGTAACAGGTTCACTAGAAGCATGCAAAGTCCTATCATTTTTCTTTTTCTTCCTTTTAGAAGGACTATGTGCATCTATATTATTTCTCTGAGAATCTTGCTCAATTCTCTTAGGGTGGCCTTCAGGATACAAAGGTTCCTGAGTCATTCTACCACTTCTAGTATCCACTCTAACAGCATTATCATTATCCTTACTATTCAATTCATTGAGCAAATCATTTTGAGCTTTAAGTACTTGTTCTACTTGAGTGGTAACCATAGAAGCATGTTTACTAATAAGTTTAAGTTCACCTTTGACATTAGCCATATAATCACCCAAGTGTTCAAGCATATTTGAATTGTATTTCATTTGTCTACCAAAATAAGCATTAAAGTCTTCTTGCTTAGCCATAAATTTATCAAACTCATCTAAGCATGGGCTAGCAAACTTAGTAAATGGAATTTCAGCTTTATCATATCTATAGAGAGAATTTACCTTTACTACCTGTGTCGGGTTATCAAGACCATGAGTTTCTTCAATAGGTAAGGGATTAAGATCATATGTTTCTTCAACATGCGGCAAATTAAGACCATGTATTTCTTCAATAGGAGATAAATTCTTAACATCTTCAGCTTTAATACCTTTTTCTTTCATAGATTTCTTTGCCTCTTGCATATCTTCAGGATTGAGAAATAGAATACCCCTCTTCTTCGGAGTTTGTTTAGGAATAGGCTCAGTAATTGGTTCCGGAGGTGTCCAATTATTTTCATTTGTCAACATATTATTCACTAGAATTTCAGCTTCATCCGGTGTTCTTTCCTTGAAAATAGAACCAGCACAACTATCCAAGTAATCTCTAGAAGCATTGGTTAGTCCATTATAAAAGATATCAAGTATTTCATTTTTCTTAAGAGGATGGTCAGGCAAATCATTAAGTAATTGGAGAAGCCTCCCCCAAGCTTGTGGGAGACTCTCTTCTTCAATTTGCGCAAAATTATATATATATATCCCCTAAAGCAGCTTGTTTCTTATGAGCAGGGAAATATTTAGCAGAGAAATAATAAATCGTATCCTGGGGACTACGCACACAACCAGGATCAAGAGAATTAAACCATATCTTAGCATCACCCTTTAATGAGAACGGAAATAATTTAAGGATATAAAAGTAGCGTGTTCCCTCATCTTTAGTAAACAGGGTAGCTATATCATTTAATTTAGTAAGATGTGCCACAACAGTTTCAGATTCATAGCCATGAAAAGGATCAGATTCAACCAAAGTAATTATATCAGGATCAACAAAGAATTCATAATCCTTATCGATAACACAGATAGGTGAAGTAGCAAAAGCAAGGTCAGGTTTCATTCTAGCATTTAGAGATTGCTTATTCCATTTAGCTAATAACCTCTTAAGTTCATATCTATCCTTGCAAGCTAAAATAGCTAAAGAGGCTTCTTGATCAAAAACATAACCCTTGGGAATAACAAGTGATTCTTCATCATCACTTTCATCAGTATTATCAGATTCAATATTTTCAATCTCTCTAGCCCTAGCAAGTTGTTCATCAAGAAATTCACCAAGTGGCACGGTAGTATCAAGCATAGAAGTAGTTTCATCATAAGTATCATGTATAGCAGAAGTGGCATCATCAATAACATGTGACATATCAGAATGAATAGCAGAAGCAGTTTTAGATGTCACAAGCTTACTCAAAACAGAAGGTGGATCAAGTGCAGAGCTAGATGGCAGTTCCTTACCTCCCCTCGTAGTTGAGGGATAAATCTTGGTTCTTGGATCTTTCAAGTTCTTCATAATGATAAGCAGATATAAATCCCAAGTGACTCAAACAATAGAGCTATGCTTCCCCGGCAACGGCGCCAGAAAATAGTCTTGATAACCCACAAGTATAGGGGATCGCAACAGTTTTCGAGGGTAAAGTATTCAACCCAATTTTATTGATTCGACACAAGGGGAGCCAAAGAATACTCTCAAGTATTAGCAGCTGAGTTGTTAATTCAACCACGCCTGGAAACTTAATATCTGCAGCAAAGTATTTAGTAGCAAAGTAATATGATAATAGTGGTAACGGTAGCAAAAGGTAACAGGAGTAAAAGTAATGTTTTTGGTATTCTGTAGTGATGATAGCAATAGCAACGGGAAAGTAAATAAGCGAAAAACAATATGTGGAAAGCTCGTAGGCAATGGATCGGTGATAGAGAATTATGCCGGATGCGGTTCATCATGTAACAGTGATAACCTAGGGTGACACAGAACTAGCTCCAGTTCATTGATATAATGTAGGCCTGTATTCCGAACATAGTCATACGTGCTTATGGAAAAGAACTTGCATGACATCTTTTGTCCTACCCTCCCGTGGCAGCGGGGTCCTTACGGAAACTAAGGGATATTAAGGCCTCCTTTTAATAGAGTACCGGAACAAAGCATTAACACATAGTGAATACATGAACTCCTCAAACTATGGTCATCACCGGTAAGTATCCCGATTATTGTCACTTCAGGGTTAATGGATCATAACACATAATAGGTGATTATAGACTTGCAAGGTAGGATCAAGAACACTCATATATTAATGAAAACATAATAGGTTCAGATCTGAAATCATGGCACTCGGGCCCTATTGACAAGCATTAAGCATAGCAAAGTCATAGCAACATCAATCTCAGAACATAGTGGATACTAGGGATCAAACCCTAACAAAACTAACTCGATTACATGATAGAACCCATCCAACCCATCACCGTCCAGCAAGCCTACGATGGAATTACTCACGCACGGCGGTGAGAATCATGAAATTGGTGATGGAGGATGGTTGATGATGACGATGGCGACGGATTCCCCTCTCCGGAGCCCCGAACGGACTCCAGATCAGCCCTCCCGAGAGGTTTTAGGGCTTGGCGGCGGCTCCGCATCATAAAACGTGATGAATTCTTCTCTCTGATTTTTTCTCCCCGAAACACAATATATAGAGTTGGAGTTGGAGTCGGAGAGGCACCAGGGGGCCCACGAGGTAGGGGGCGTGCCCTAGGGGGGCACTGAAGGAAATATGCCCTAGAGGCAATAATAAAGTTATTATTTATTTCCTTATATCATGATAAATGTTTATTATTCATGCTAGAATTGTATTAACCGGAAACATAATACATGTGTGAATACATAGACAAACGGAGTGTCACTAGTATGCCTCTACTTGACTAGCTCGTTAATCAAAGATGGTTATGTTTCCTAACCATGAACAAAGAGTTGTTATTTGATTAACGGGATCACATCATTAGGTGAATGATCTGATTGACATGACCCATTCCATTAGCTTACCACCCGATCGCTTAGTATGTTGCTATTGCTTTCTTCATAACTTATACATGTTCCTATGACTATGAGATTATGCAACTCCCGTTTGCCGGAGGAACACTTTGTGTGCTACCAAACGTCACAACGTAAATGGGTGATTATAAAGGTACTCTACAGGTGTCTCCAAAGGTACATGTTGGGTTGGCGTATTTCGAGATTAGGATTTGTCACTCCGATTGTCGGAGAGGTATCTCTGGGCCCTCTCGGTAATGCACATCACATAAGCCTTGCAAGCATTGCAACTAATGAGTTAGTTCCGAGATGATGAATTACGGAACGAGTAAAGAGACTTGCCGGTAACGAGATTGAACTAGGTATTGAGATACCGATGATCGAATCTCGGGCAAGTAACATACCGATGACAAAGGGAACAACATATGTTGTTATGCGGTCTGACCGATAAAGATCTTCGTAGAATATGTAGGAGCCAATATGAGCATCCAGGTTCCGCTATTGGTTATTGACCGGAGACGTGTCTCGGTCATGTCTACATTGTTCTCGAACCCGTAGGGTCCGCACGCTTAAGGTTTCGATGACAGTTATATTATGAGTTTATGAGTTTTGATGTACCGAAGTTAGTTCGGAGTCCCGGATGTGATCACGGACATGACGAGGAGTCTCGAAATGGTCGAGACATAAATATTGATATATTGGACGGCTATATTCGGACACCGGAAGTGTTCCCGGTGATTTCGAAGAAAACCGGAGAGCCGGAGGGTTACCGGAACCCCCTCGGGAGAAGTAATGGGCCATATGGGCCTTAGTGGAGAGAGAGAGGGGCAGCCAAAGGTGGGCCGTGCGCCTCATCCCCCCTGGTCCGAATTGGACTAGGAGAGGGGGGCGGCGCCCCCCTTTCCTTCTCCCTCCCCACTTCTTTCCCCCTCCTAGTAGGAGTCCTACTCCTACTAGGAGGAGGACTCCTCCTTGGCGCGCCATAGGGGCCGGCCGGCCTCCTCCCCTTGATCCTTTATATACAGGGGCAGGGGGCACCCCTAGACACACAAGTTGATCCACGTGATCATATTCTTAGCCGTGTGCGGTGCCCCCTTCCACCATAATCCTCGATAATATTGTAGCGGTGCTTAGGCGAAGCCCTGCGGTGATAGTACATCAAGATCGTCACCACGCCGTCGTGCTGACGGAACTCTTCCCTGACACTTTGCTGGATCGGAGTCCGGGGATCGTCATCGAGCTGAACGTGTGCTAAAACTCGGAGGTGCCGTAGTTTCGGTGCTTGATCGGTCGGGCCGTGAAGACGTACGACTACATCAACCGTGTTGTGCTAACGCTTCCGCTGTCGGTCTACAAGGGTACGTATATCACACTCTCCCCTCTCCTTGCTATGCATCACCATGATCTTGCGTGTGCGTAGGAAATTTTTTGAAATTACTACGTTCCCCAACAGTGGCATCCGAGCCTAGGTTTTATATGTTGATGTTATATGCACGAGTAGAACACAAGTGAGTTGTGGGCGATATAAGTCATACTGCTTACCAGCATGTCATACTTTGGTTCGGCGGTATTGTTGGACGAAGCGGCCCGGACCGACATTACGCGTACGCTTACGCGAGACCGGTTCTCCCGACGTGCTTTGCACATAGGTGGCTTGCGGGTGACAGTTTCTCCAACTTTAGTTGAACTGAGTGTGGCTACACCCGGTCCTTGCGAAGGTTAAAACAGCACCAACTTGACAAACTATCGTTGTGGTTTTGATGCGTAGGTAAGATTGGTTCTTGCTTAAGCCCGTAGCAGCCACGTAAAACTTGCAACAACAAAGTAGAGGACGTCTAACTTGTTTTTGCAGGGCATGTTGTGATGTGATATGGTCAAGACATGATGCTAAATTTTATTGTATGAGATGATCATGTTTTGTAACCGAGTTATCGGCAACTGGCAGGAGCCATATGGTTGTCGCTTTATTGTATGCAATGCAATCGCGCTGTAATGATTTACTTTATCACTAAGCGGTAGCGATAGTCGAGGAAGCATAAGATTGGTGAGACGACAACGATGCTACGATGGAGATCAAGGTGTCGCGCCGGTGACGATGGTGATCACGACGGTGCTTCCAAGATGGAGATCACAAGCACAAGATTATGATGGCCATATCATATCACTTATATTGATTGCATGTGATGTTTATCTTTTATGCATCTTATCTTGCTTTGATTGACGGTAGCATTATAAGATGATCTCTCACTAATTATCAAGAAGTGTTCTCCCTGAGTATGCACCGTTGCGAAAGTTCTTCGTGCTGAGACACCACGTGATGATCGGGTGTGATAGGCTATACGTTCAAATACAACGGGTGCAAAACAGTTGCACACGCGGAATACTCAGGTTATACTTGACGAGCCAAGCATATACAGATATGGCCTCGGAACACGGAGACCGAAAGGTCGAGCGTGAATCATATAGTAGATATGATCAACATAGTGATGTTCACCAATGAAACTACTCCATCTCACGTGATGATCGAACATGGTTTAGTTGATTTGGATCACGTAATCACTTAGAGGATTAGAGGGATGTCTATCTAAGTGGGAGTTCTTTAAGTAAATTAATTGAACCTAAATTTATCATGAAACTTAGTACCTGATAGTATCTTGCTTGTTTATGCTTGATTGTAGATAGATGGCTCGTGCTGTTGTTCCGTTGAATTTTAATGCGTTCCTTGAGAAAGCAAAGTTGAAAGATGATGGTAGCAATTACACGGACTGGGTCCGTAACTTGAGGATTATCCTCATTGCTGCACAGAAGAATTACGTCCTGGAAGCACCGCTGGGTGCCAGGCCTGCTGCTGGAGCAACACCAGAAGTTATGAACGTCTGGCAGAGCAAAGCTGATGACTACTCGATAGTTCAGTGTGCCATGCTTTACGGCTTAGAATTGGGACTTCAACGACGTTTTGAACGTCATGGAGCATATGAGATGTTCCAGGAGTTGAAGTTAATATTTCAAGCAAATGCCCGGATTGAGAGATATGAAGTCTCCAATAAGTTCTATAGCTGCAAGATGGAGGAGAACAGTTCTGTCAGTGAACATATGCTCAAAATGTCTGGGTATAATAATCACTTGATTCAATTGGGAGTTAATCTTCCAGATGATTGCGTCATTGACAGAATTCTCCAATCACTGCCACCAAGCTACAAGAGCTTCGTGATGAACTATAATATGCAAGGGATGAATAAGACTATTCCCGAGCTCTTCGCAATGCTGAAAGCTACGGAGGTAGAAATCAAGAAGGAGCATCAAGTGTTGATGGTCAACAAGACCACTAGTTTCAAGAAAAAGGGCAAAGGGAAGAAGAAGTGGAACTTCAAAAAGAACAGCAAGCAAGTTGCTACTCAAGAGAAGAAACCCAAACCTGGACCTAAGCCTGAAACTGAGTGCTTCTACTGCAAGCAGACTGGTCACTGGAAGCGGAACTGCCCCAAGTATTTGGCGGATAAGAAGGATGGCAAGGTGAACAAAGGTATATGTGATATACATGTTATTGATGTGTACCTTACTAATGCTCGCAGTAGCACCTGGGTATTTGATACTGGTTCTGTTGCTAATATTTGCAACTCGAAACAGGGACTACGGATTAAGCGAAGATTGGCTAAGGACGAGGTGACGATGCGCGTGGGAAACGGTTCCAAAGTCGATGTGATCGCAGTCGGCACGCTACCTCTACATCTACCTTCAGGATTAATATTAGACCTAAATAATTGTTATTTGGTGCCAGCGTTAAGCATGAACATTATATCTGGATCTTGTTTGATGCGAGACGGTTATTCATTTAAATCTAAGAATAATGGTTGTTCTATTTATATGAGTAATATCTTTTATGATCATGCACCCTTTAAGAGTGGTCTATTTTTATTGAATCTCGATAGTAGTGACACACATATTCATAGTGTTGAAGCCAAAAGATGCAGAGTTGATAATGATAGTGCAACTTATTTTTGGCACTGCCGTTTGGGTCATATCGGTATAAAGCGCATGAAGAAACTCCATACTGATGGGCTTTTGGAACCACTTGATTATGAATCACTTGGTACTTGTGAACCGTGCCTTATGGGTAAGATGACAAAAACATCGTTCTCCGGTACTATGGAGAGAGCAACAGATTTGTTGGAAATCATACATACAGATGTATGTGGTCCGATGAACGTTGAGGCTCGTGGCGGATATCGTTATTTTCTCACCTTCACAGATGACTTAAGCAGATATGGGTATATCTACTTAATGAAACACAAGTCTGAAACATTTGAAAAGTTCAAAGAATTTCAGAGTGAAGTTGAAAATCATCGTAACAAGAAAATAAAATTCCTACGATCTGATCGTGGAGGAGAATATTTGAGTTACGAGTTTGGTGTACATTTGAAAAATTGTGGAATAGTTTTGCAACTCACGCCACCCGGAACACCACAGCATAATGGTGTGTCTGAACGTCGTAATCGTACTTTACTAGATATGGTGCGATCTATGATGTCTCTTACTGATTTACTGCTATCGTTTTGGGGATACGCTCTAGAGACGGCCGCATTCACGTTAAATAGGGCACCATCAAAATCCGTTGAGACGACGCCTTATGAACTGTGGTTTGGCAAGAAACCAAAGTTGTCGTTTCTGAAAGTTTGGGGTTGCGATGCTTATGTGAAAAAGCTTCAACCTGATAAGCTCAAACCCAAATCGGAGAAATGTGTCTTCATAGGATATCCAAAGGAAACTATTGGATACACCTTCTATCACAGATCCGAAGGCAAGACTTTTGTTGCTAAATTCGGAAACTTTCTGGAGAAGGAGTTTCTCTCGAAAGAAGTGAGTGGGAGGAAAGTAGAACTTGACGAGGTAACTGTACCTACTCCCTTATTGGAAAGTAGTACATCACAAAAACCTGTTTCTGTGACACCACACCAGTTAGTGAGGAAGCTAATGATGATGATCATGAAACTTCAGAACAAGATACTACTGAACCTCGTAGATCAACCAGAGTGAGATCCGCGCCAGAGTGGTACGGTAATCCTGTTCTGGAAGTCATGCTACTAGATCATGATGAACCTACGAACTATGAAGAAGCGATGGTGAGCCCAGATTCCGCAAAATGGCTTGAAGCCATGAAATCTGAGATGGGATCCATGTATGAGAACAAAGTATGGACTTTGGTTGACTTGCCCGATGATCGGCAAGCAATTGAGAATAAATGGATCTTCAAGAAGAACACTGACGCTGACGGTAATATTACTGTCTACAAAGCTCGACTTGTCGCAAAAGGTTTTCGGCAAGTTCAAGGGATTGACTACAATGAGACCTTCTCACCCGTAGCGATGCTTAAGTCTGTCTGAATCATGTTAGCAATTGCCGCATTTTATGATTATGAAATTTGGCAGATGGATGTAAAAACTGCATTCCTGAATGGATTTCTGGAAGAAGAGTTGTATATGATGCAACCAGAAGGTTTTGTCGATCCAAAGGGAGCTAACAAAGTGTGCAAGCTCCAGCGATCCATTTATGGACTGGTGCAAGCCTCTCGGAGTTGGAATAAATGCTTTGATAGTGTGATCAAAGCATTTGGTTTTATACAGACTTTTGGAGAAGCCCGTATTTACAAGAAAGTGAGTGGGAGCTCTGTAGCATTTCTGATATTATATGTGGATGACATATTACTAATTGGAAATGATATAGAATTTCTGGATAGCATAAAGGGATACTTGAATAAGAGTTTTTCAATGAAAGACCTCAGTGAAGCTGCATACATATTAGGCATTAAGATCTATAGAGATAGATCAAGACGCTTAATTGGACTTTCACAAAGCACATACCTTGACAAAGTTTTGAAGAAGTTCAAAATGGATTAAGCAAAGAAAGGGTTCTTGCCTGTGTTACAAGGTGTGAAGTTGAGTAAGACTCAATGCCCGACCACTGCAGAAGATAAAGAGAAAATGAAAGATGTTCCCTATGCTTCAGCCATAGGCTCTATCATGTATGCAATGCTGTGTACCAGACCTGATGTGTGCCTTGCTATAAGTCTAGTGGGGAGGTACCAAAGTGATCCAGGAGTGGATCACTGGACAGCGGTCAAGAACATCTTGAAATACCTGAAAAGGACTAAGGATATGTTTCTCATATATGGAGGTGACAAAGAGCTCATCGTAAAAGGTTACATTGATGCAAGCTTTGACACTGATCCGGACGATTCTAAATCGCAAACCGGATACGTGTTTACATTAAACGGTGGAGCTGTCAGTTGGTGCAGTTCTAAACAAAGCGTTGTGGCGGGATCTACATGTGAAGCGGAGTACATAGCTGCTTCGGAAGCAGCAAATGAAGGAGTCTGGATGAAGGAGTTCATATCCGATCTAGGTGTCATACCTAGTGCATCGGGTCCAATGAAAATCTTTTGTGACAATACTGTTGCAATTGCCTTGGCAAAGGAATCCAGATTTCACAAGAGAACCAAGCACATCAAGAGACGCTTCAATTCCATCCGGGGTCTAGTCCAGGTGGGAGACATAGAGATTTGCAAGATACATACGGATCTGAATGTTGCAGACCCGTTGACTAAGCCTCTTCCACGAGCAAAACATGATCAGCACCAAGGCTCCATGGGTGTTAGAATCATTACTGTGTAATCTAGATTATTGACTCTAGTGCAAGTGGGAGACTGAAGGAAATATGCCCTAGAGGCAATAATAAAGTTATTATTTATTTCCTTATATCATGATAAATGTTTATTATTCATGCTAGAATTGTATTAACCGGAAACATAATACATGTGTGAATACATAGACAAACGGAGTGTCACTAGTATGCCTCTACTTGACTAGCTCGTTAATCAAAGATGGTTATGTTTCCTAACCATGAACAAAGAGTTGTTATTTGATCTAATTAGGTGAATGATCTGATTGACATGACCCATTCCATTAGCTTACCACCCGATCGCTTAGTATGTTGCTATTGCTTTCTTCATAACTTATACATGTTCCTATGACTATGAGATTATGCAACTCCCATTTGCCGGAGGAACACTTTGTGTGCTACCAAACGTCACAACGTAAATGGGTGATTATAAAGGTACTCTACAGGTGTCTCCAAAGGTACATGTTGGGTTGGCGTATTTCGAGATTAGGATTTGTCACTCCGATTGTCGGAGAGGTATCTCTAGGCCCTCTCGGTAATGCACATCACATAAGCCTTGCAAGCATTGCAACTAATGAGTTAGTTGCGAGATGATGTATTACGGAACGAGTAAAGAGACTTGCCGGTAACGAGATTGAACTAGGTATTGAGATACCGACGATCGAATCTCGGGCAAGTAACATACCAATGACAAAGGGAACAACGTATGTTGTTATGCGCTCTGACCGATAAAGATCTTCGTAGAATATGTAGGAGCCAATATGAGCATCCAGGTTCCGCTATTGGTTATTGACCGGAGACGTGTCTCGGTCATGTCTACATTGTTCTCGAACCCGTAGGGTTCGCACGCTTAAGGTTTCGATGACAGTTATATTATGAGTTTATGAGTTTTGATGTACCGAAGTTAGTTCGGAGTCCCGGACGTGATCACGGACATGACGAGGAGTCTCGAAATGGTCGAGACATAAAGATTGATATATTGGACGGCTATATTCGGACACCGGAAGTGTTCCCGGTGATTTCGAAGAAAACCGGAGAGCCGGAGGGTTACCGGAACCCCCTCGGGAGAAGTAATGGGCCATATGGGCCTTAGTGGAGAGAGAGAGGGGCAGCCAAAGGTGGGCCGCGCGCCTCCTCCCCCTGGTCCGAATTGGACTAGGAGAGGGGGGCGGCGCCCCTCTTTCCTTCTCCCTCCCCACTTCTTTCCCCCTCCTAGTAGGAGTCCTACTCCTACTAGGAGGAGGACTCCTCCTTGGCGCGCCATAGGGGCCGGCCGGCCTCCTCCCCTTGATCCTTTATATACGGGGGCAGGGGGCACCCCTAGACACACAAGTTGATCCACGTGATCATATTCTTAGCCGTGTGCGGTGCCCCCTTCCATCATAATCCTCGATAATATTGTAGCGGTGCTTAGGCGAAGCCCTGCGACGATAGTACATCAAGATCGTCACCACGCCATCGTGCTGACGGAACTCTTCCCCGACACTTTGCTGGATCGGAGTCCGGGGATCGTCATCAAGCTGAACGTGTGCTAAAACTCGGAGGTGACGTAGTTTCGGTGCTTGATCGGTCGGGCCGTGAAGACGTACGACTACATCAACCGTGTTGTGCTAACGCTTCCGCTGTCGGTCTACAAGGGTACGTAGATCACATTCTCCCCTCTCGTTGCTATGCATCACCATGATCTTGCGTGTGCGTAGGAAATTTTTTGAAATTACTACGTTCCCCAACAGGCACGCGCGCCCCCACCCTCGTGGAGAGGTGGTGGGCCCCCTGGCCTTCATCTTTTGCAGGTATTTTTTATATTTTCCAAAAAGTTGCTCCGTGAAGTTTCAGGTCATTCCGAGAACGTTTGTTTCTGCACATAAATAACACCATGGTAATTCTGCTGAAAACAGCGTCAGTCCGGGTTAGTTCCATTCAAATCATGCAAGTTAGAGTCCAAAACAAGGGCAAAAGTGTTTGGAAAAGTAGATACGATGGAGACGTATCAACCACCCCTATGTTTTACTTTGCTCCTTAGTTATATATCTATAACATGTAGTCGATTGTTCTCTATTCTAATGGCAGGAAGGCAGGAGACGTATTTAATCATAGTTCTCTTTTCTGTGTTGCTAGGACATGATTTCAATCATTCTCATATCACCGTGGTCATTTGGTATGCACAACCTCTAGAAATTTAGCAAGGGCGAGCTCATTTCGTGCATCAAGGGCATTATCTTCGAGAAAGAGAGCCTTTGTGGTGCATGCCAAGGCGGGAAGCAAGTTGTAGGTTCTCACGCCATGAGAACATAATGACTATCTCGAGACCGCTCAAGCTCTTACACACCATTATAAGAGCCTCAGAGGCCACTCTCTCAAACTTACTATTGCCAATGATTGTTCTAGACTTATATCAGTGTTTTTCTAGGATGACAATATGCTAGTTCAAAGCATATTCAATACCTTTACGAGAAACAAAAAGCACAAAATCTATTCAATGTGAAAATCAAGATGGTGAGGACTAACATATGATAGAGTTCAAGAACACCAATGTCGACACCTTCCGTAATGAAGAAGGAATAAAAATCGTGTCTCCACCACATATACTCCTCCAAAGTCATGGAGAGAAAGAACCGAAATTTTATCTAGATGGCATGGAAAATGATGGTTGAGTAAAGTCGCCAAGATACTTTTGGGCCGATACCGTCAACATCGCTTTCCACACCATATTAATTGACTCTATTTCCACAAGCCACAAGCTTCTCACTGGTTAAAAGCTGAGTTAGCTAGTTTCATGGCTTTGGTTAAAAATTCCATGTCTTTGATAAACACCGTAGAACCAAGTTTTCAAATCACATGAAGATTGCCTACTTAGATATTGATCAAAGTGGAGTACTCGATAAACTCTCTATGGAAGTCTCCAAGGTTAATCTGCCGAGAGAAGAGCTACGTGAGGTTATGCGCATTGGATTTATCGATGATATCTTGATTATTTTCACCCATATGATGCTTTGTATGCGAACGGATGTCAGATCGGCCACCCCATGAAGGCCCTCGAAATCCTCATCGGAGCCATCAACAACTCAATTGAAGGCCTAACGTGGCCCGTTCTGGCACCCATGGCCTTCTCCCACCTAGCCTCTTGTCCCCGCCGAACCCTTTTGTATCACGTCTTTCTCTCCAAATGCATCACTCTCATGAGTCAACTCCTCCGACGCCACCTGTCTTTAGAGCCACTCTCCCGCAGTGCAGCTCACGTCGCCTCTTTTCTTCGATCACCTAGCATCGCATAGCCATTCTTCCACTGTGCGCAGCCATGAGTCTAACCTTAGTCGTGAGGATTCCTAGAGTGGAATCACTATAGATTCCTATACGCCCCCTTGCGCCTCCAGCTAGCTCCTCGTAGTATTTATATTAAACTTCTATACTTCTTTATAATTTAGCTTTATCATGCTATATTCTAAACTAGTTACCACATAACATTTTTGCTAACTAGAATATTAGATATAAAATTTCTAATATCTATCATTGAAAAATAAACACTTCCACCATGCTAAACGTAAATCGTATTTTATAGCAAAAGTTATTTTCTCTTTTCAAAACAATGTGTGTTAAAACATCTTTAAACCAAATTATTCTTTAAATCCCAAAGGAAGAAAAATACAAAAGCCTCTAGATTAATCTATGAAAATTGAGTAACTTCAATCCTCTCTCTCTCTCTCCAATTGTTGGGGAACGTAGCATGCAATTTCAAAAAATTCCTACGATCATGCAAGATCTATCTAGGAGATGCATAGCAGCGAGAGGGGGAGAGTGTGTCCACATACCCTTGTAGACCGAAAGCAGAAGCGTTAGTTTAACGCGGTTGATGTAGTCGAACATCTTCTCGATTCAACCGATCAAGTACCGAACGTACGGCACCTCCAAGTTCAGCACATGTTTAGCTCAATGACGTCCCTCGAACTCTTGATCCAGCAAAGTGTCGAGGGAGAGTTTAGTCAGCACGACGGCATGGTGACGGTGATGGTGATGGTGATGTGATCCGCGCAGGGCTTTGCCTAAGCACTACGACAATATGACCGGGGGAGTAAACAGTGGAGGGGGCACCACACATGGCTAAGAAACAATTGATGTGCTTTGGGGTGCCCCCTGCCCCCGTATATAAAGCAGGAGAGGGGAGGAGGCCGGCCCTAGGGGCGCGCCAAGTGGGGGGAAACCCACTAGGACTCCTAGTCCTAGTCGCCCCCCCTTCCTTCTTTCGGAGGGGAAAGGGGGAAGGAGAGGGAGAGGGAGAAGGAAAGGGGGACGCGCCCCCTCCCCTTGTCCAATTCGGACTCCCCATGGGGGGCGCGCGCCACCCCTTGTGGGTTGTCCTCTCTCTCCCCTATGGCCCATTACTTTCCGCGGGGAGTTCCGGTAACCCCTCGGTACTCTGATAAATATATGAAACACTCCGAAACCATTCCGGTGTCCGAATACTATCATCCAATATATCAATTTTTACCTCTAGATCATTTCGAGACTCCTCGTCATGTCTGTGATCTCATCCGGGACCCCGAACAACATTTGGTCACCAAATCACATAACTCATATAATACAAATCGTCATCAAACATTAAGTGTGCGGACCCTACGGGTTCCAGAACTATGTAGACGTAACCGAGACACCTATCCGGTCAATAACCAATAGCGGAACCTGGATGCTCATATTGGCTCCCACATATTCTATGAAGATCTTTATTGGTCAAACCGTTATGACAACATACGTTATTCCCTTTGTCATCGATATGTTACTTGCCCGAGATTCGATCGTCGGTATCTCCATACCTAGTTCAATCTCGTTACCGGCAAGTTTCTCTACTCGTTTCATAATGCATCATCTCTCAACTAACTCATTAGTCACATTGCTTGCAAGGCTTATTATGGTATGCATTACCGAGAGGGCCCAGAGATACCTCTCTGATACTCGGAGTGACAAATCCTCATCTCGATCTATGCCAACCCAACAAACACCTTCGGAGGTACCTGTAGAGCATATTTATAATCACCCAGTTACGTTGTGATGTTTGATAGCACACTAGGTATTCCTCCGGTATCCGGGAGTTGCATAATCTCATAGTCAAAGGAATATGTATAAGTCATGAAGAAAGCAATAGCAATAAAACTTAATGATCATTATGCTAAGCTAATGGATGTGTCTTGTCCATCACATCATTCTCATAATGATGTGATCCCGTTAATCAAATGATAGCACATATCTATGGTTAGGAAACTTAACCATGTTTGATCAACGAGCTAGTCTAGTAGAGCCTTACTAGGGACGCGGTGTTTTGTCTATGTATCCACACATGTATCAAGTTTCCGGTTAATACAATTCTAGCATGAATAATAAACATTTATCATGATATAAGTAAATATAAATAACAACTTTATTATTGCCTCTAGGGCATATTTCCTTCACCAATATCTTGTGAGTGTTTGTTATATTTCAATGTGTCCAATTTTATTAGTGTTGATCTCTAAATTGTACAAAGAAATATCCTGATAGTGGTTTCTTGTGTATAGTTTGATATGCTTTGATCAACTCATCAAAGCGTATATTCCAACTCCGAAATGCTTGCACCAGTCCATAGATGGATCGCTGGAGCTTGCACACTTTGTTAGCACCTTTAGGATTGAGAAAACCTTCTGGTTGCATCATATACAACTCTTCTTTAATAAATCCATTAAGGAATGTAGTTTTGATATCCATTTGCCATATTTCATAAAATTCAGCAATTTCTAACATGCTTCAGACATACTTTAAGCATCGATACGAGTGAGAAAATCTCATCGTAGTCAACACCTTGAACTTGTCGAAACCCTTTTGTGACAATTCGAGCTTTGTAGATAGTAACACTACTATCAGCGTACGTCTTCCTCTTGAAGATCCATTTATTCTCAATGGCTCGCCGATCATCGGGCAAGTCAATGAAAGTCCATACTTTGTTCTCATACATGGATCCTATCTCAGATTTCATAGCCTCAAGCCATTTCACAGAATCTAGGCTCATCATCGCTTCCTCATAGTTCGTAGGTTCGTCATGGTCTAGTAACATGACTTCCAGAACAAGATTATCATACCACTCTGGTGCGGAATGTACTCTGGTTGACCTATGAGGTTTGGTAGTAACTTGATATGAAGTTTCATAATCATCATCATTAGCTTCCTTATTATTTGGTGTAGGCATCACTGGAACTAATTTCTGTGATGAGCTACTTTCCAATTCGAGAGAGGGTACAATTACCTCATCAAGTTCTACTTTCCTCCCACTCACTTCTTTCGAGAGAAACTCCTTCTCTAGAAAGGATCCATTCTTAGCAACAAAGATCTTGCCTTCGGATCTGTGATAGAAGGTGTACCCAACAATTTCTTTTTGGGTATCCTATGAAGACGCACTTCTGCGATTTGGGTTCGAGCTTATCAGGCTGAAGCTTTTTCACATAAGCATCACAACCCCAAACTTTCAGAGATGACAGCTTAGGTTTCTTGCCAAAGCATAGTTCATACAGTGTCGTCTCAATGGATTTAGATGGTGCCCTATTTAACGTGAATGCAGCTGTCTCTAATGCATAACCCCAAAATGATAGTGGTAAATCGGTAAGAGATATCATAGTTCGCACCATATCCAATAAAGTACGGTTACCACATTCAGACACACCATTACATTGTGGTGTTCCAGGTGGCGTGAGTTGTGAAACTATTCCACATTGTTTTTAAATGAAGGCCAAACTCGTAACTCAAATATTCGCTTCCACGATCAGATCGTAGAAACTTTTATTTTCTTGTTACGATGATTCTCCACTTAACTCTGAAATTCTTTGAACTTTTCAAATGTTTCAGACTTGTGTTTCATTAAGTAGATATACCCATATCTTCTCACATCATCTGTGAAGGTCAGAAAATAACGATACCCACCGCAAGCCTCAACACTCATTGGGCAGCATTCATCGGTATGTATTATTTCCAATAAGTCAGTGGCTTGCTCCATTGTTCCGAAGAATGGGGTTTTAGTCATCTTTCCCATGAGGCATGGTTCGCAAGCATCAAATGATTCATAATCAAGTGATTCCAAAAGTCCATCCGCATGGAGTTTCTTCATGCGCTTTACACCAATATGACCTAAACGGAAGTGCCACAAGTATGTTGCACTATCATTATTAACTTTGCATCTTCTGGCATCAATATTATGAATATGTGTATCACTATGATCGAGATTCAATAAACCATTTATATTGAGTGTATGACCATAGAAGGTTTTATTGATGTAAACAGAACAACAATTATTCTCTGACTTATATGAATAACCGTATCGCAATAAACATGATCCAATCATATTCATGCTCATGGCAAACACCAAATAACATTTATTTAGGTCCAACACTAATCCTGAAGGTAGAGGGAGTGTGCGATGGTGATCTTATCAACCTTGGCATCACTTTCAACACACATCGTCACCTTGCCCTTAACTAGTCTCTGTTCATTTTGCAACTCCTATTTTGAGTTACTAACCTTAGCAACTGAACCGGTATCAAACACCCTGGGGTTACTATGAACACTAGTAAAGTACACATCAATAACATGTATATCAAATATACCTTTGTTCACTTTGCCATCCTTCTTATCCGCCAAGTATTTGGGGTAGTTCCGCTTCCAGTGACCATTCCCTTTGCCGTAGAAGCACTCAGTTTCAGGTTTGGGTCTTGCTTTGGGCTTCTTCACAGGAGTGGCAACTTGCTTGCCATTCTTCTTGAAGTTCCCTTTCTTTTCCTTGCCCTTTTACTTGAAACTAGTGGTCTTGTCAACCATCAACACTTGATGCTTTTTCATGATTTCCACCTTCGCCAATTTTAGTATCGCGAAGATCTTGGGAATCATTTTCGTCATCCCTTGCATATTATAGTTCATCATGAAGTTCCAGTAACTTGGTGATAGTGACTAGAGAACTCTGTCAATCACTATCTTATCTAGAAGATTAACTCCCACTTGATTCAAGCTATTGTAGTACCCAGACATTCTGAGCACATGCTCACTAGCTGAGCTATTCTCCTCCATCTTGTAGGCAAAGTACTTGTCAGAGGTCTCATACCTCTTAACACATGCATGAGTCTGAAATATCATTTTCAGCTCTTGGAACATCTCATATGCTCCATTGAGCTCAAAACATTTTTGAAGTCCCGGTTTTAAGCCGTAAAGCATGGTGCACTAAACTATCAAGTAGTCATCATACCGAGCTTGTCAAACGTTCATAACGTCTGCATCTTCTCCTGCAATAGGTCTGTCACCTAGCGGTTTATCAAGGACATAATTCTTCTATGCAGTAATGAGGATAACCCTCAGATCACGGACCCAGTCTGCATCATTGCTACTATCATCTATCAACTTAGTTTTCTCTAGGAACATATAAAAAATAAAACATGGGAGCTATATGCAAGCTATTGATCTACAACATAGATATGCAAATACTATCAGGACTAAGTTCATGATAAATTAAGTTCAATTAATCATATTACTTAAGAACTCCCACCTAGATAGACATCCCTCAAGTCATCTAAATGATCACGTGATCCATATCAACTAAACCATGTCTGATCATCACGTGAGATGGAGTAGTCTTCAATGGTGAACATCTCTATGTTGATCATATCTACTATATGATTCACGTTCGACCTTTCGGTCTCCAGTGTTCCGAGGCCATGTCTGTACATGCTAGGCTCGTCAAGTTTAACCCGAGTATTCCGCATGTGCAAAACTGTCTTGCACCCGTTGTATGTGAACATAGAGCTTATCACACCGGATCATCACGTGGTGTCTCGGCACGATGAACTGTCACAACGGTGCATACTCAGGGAGAACACTTATACCTTGAAATTTTAGTAAGGTATTATCTTATAATGCTACCGCCGTACTAAGCAAAATAAGATGCATAAAATATAAACATCATATGCAACCAAAATATATGACATAATATGGCCATCATCATCTTGTGCCTTTGATCTCCATCTCCAAAGCACCGTCATGATCTCCATCGTCACCGGCTTGACACCTTGATCTCCATCTTAGCGTCGTTGTCGTCTCGTCAACTATTGCTTCTACAACTATCGCTAACGCATAGTGATAAAGTAAAGCAATTACATGGCGATTGCATTTCATACAATAAAGCGACAACCATAAGGCTCCTGCCAGTTGCCGATAACTTTTGCAAAACATGATCATCTCATACAATAACGTATATCACATCATGTATTGACCATATCACATCACAACATGCCCTACAAAAACAAGTTAGACATCTTCTACTTTGTTGTTTACGTGGCTGCTACGGGCTTCTAGTAAGAACCGTTCTTACCTACGCATCAAAAACCACAACGATGTTTCGTCAAGTTTGCTATTTTAACCTTCAAAAAGGACCGGCCGTAGTCAAATTCGATTCAACTAAACTTGGAGAAACAGATACCTGCCAGCCACCTTTATGCAAAACAAGTTGCATGTCTGTCGGTGGAACCGGTCTCATGAACGTGGTCATGTAAGGTTGGTCTGGGCCGCTTCATCCAACAATACCGCCAAATGAAAATAAGACGTTGGTAGTAAGCAGTATGACTATGATCGCCCACAAATCTTTGTGTCCTATTCGTGCATATCATCTACGCATAGACCTGGCTCGGATGCCACTATTGGGGAACGTAGCATGCAATTTAAAAAAAAATCCTACGATCACGCAAGATCTATCTAGGAGATGCATAGCAACAAGAGGGGGGGAGTGTGTCCACGTACCCTCGTAGTCCGAAAGCGAAAGCGTTAGTTTAATGCAGTTGATGTAGTCGAACGTCTTCTCGATTCAACCAATCAAGTACCGAACGTACGACACCTCCGAGTTCAGCACACGTTCAGCTCGATGACGTCCCTCGAACTCTTGATCCAGTAAAGTGTCGAGGGATAATTTCATCAGCATGACGGCGTGGTGGCAGTGATGGTGATGTGATCCGTGCAGGGCTTTGTATAAGCACTACGACAATATGACCGGAGGAGTAAACGGTGGAGGGGGAACCGCACACGGCTAAGAAACAATTGATGTGCTTTGGGGTGCCCCTGCCCCCGTATATAAAGGAGGAGAGGGGAGGAGGCCGGCCCTAGGGGGCGCGCCAAGTGGGGGGAAACCCACTAGGACTCCTAGTCCTAGTCGCCCCCTCCCCTTCCATCTTTCGGAAGGGGAAAGGGGGGAGGAGAGGGAGATGGAGAAGGAGAAGGAAAGGGGGGTCGTGCCCCTCCCCTTGTCCAATTTGGACTCCCCATGGGGGGGCACCCCTTGTGGGCTGTCTTCTCTCTCCCCTATGGCCCATGTGGCCCATTACTTTCCCCGGGGGTTCCGATAACCCCTCGGTACTCCGATAAATATCCGAAACACTCCAAAACCATTCCGATGTCCGAATACTATTGTCCAATATATCAATTTTTTACCTCTCGACCATTTCAAGACTCCTCGTCATGTCCGTGATCTCATCCGGGAATCCGAACAACATTCGGTCACCAGATCACATAACTCATATAATACAAATTGTCATCAAACGTTAAGCGTGTGGACCCTACGGGTTCGAGAACTATGTAGACATGACCGAGACACCTCTCCGGTCAATAACCAATAGCGGAACCTGGATGCTCATATTGGCTCCCACATATTCTACGAAGATCTTTATAGGAAAAACCGTTATGACAACATACATTATTCCCTTTGTCATCGGTATGTTACTTGCCCGAGATTCGATCGTCGGTATCTCCATACCTAGTTCAATCTCGTTACCAGCAAGTCTCGTTAATCATTCCGTAATGCATCATCCTGCAACTAACTCATTACTAACATTGCTTGCAAGGCTTATTATGATGTGCATTACCGAGAGGGCCCAGAGATAACTCTTCGATACTCGGAGTGACAAATCCTAATCTCGATCTATGCCAACCCAACAAACACCTTCGGAGATACCTGTAGAGCATCTTTATAATCACCCAGTTACATTGTGACATTTGATAGCACACAAGGTATTCCTCCGGTATCCGGGAGTTGCATAATCTCATAGTCAAAGGAATATGTCATGAAGAAAGCAATAGCAATAAAACTTGACAATCATTATGCTAAGCTAACAGATGGGTCTTGTCCATCACATCATTCTCCTAATGATGTCATCCCGTTAATCAAATGACAACACATATCTATGGTTAGGAAACTTAACCATCTTTGATCAATGAGCTAGTCTAGTAGAGGCTTACTAGGGACACGGTGTTTTGTCTATGTATCCACACATGTATCAAGTTCCGGTTAATACAATTCCAGCATGAATAATAAACATTTATCATGATATAAGGAAATATAAATAACAACTTTATTATTGCCTCTAGGGCATATTTGCTTCACCAATATCTTGTGAGTGTTCGTTATATTTCAATGTGTCCAGTTTTATTAGTGCCGATCTCTAAACTGTACAAAGAAATATCCTGATAGTGGTTTCTACTATATAGTTTGATATAAAGAGATAATGTGATTATGAAGAGCTACACATATCAATGGTAAGAGCATAATAGCTTTACTTGAGTTGCGAACAACTAGGGAAGTGGTGGTGAAGTGAGTAGGTACAATAAGACAATAGGTCTCATGGGCCAAGAAATCGACAATATACTAACATGGGACTCATGGCCTCCACTATTCATGGCGTGCACTCCCTTTTCAAAGGATGGATGACAGGATTCTTGATTCCTAACGAGCAAATTGGTGACTTACCTAGGATAAAATATTTTGTATGTCATTGTCGCATGTATCATCTTCTTCATGGAGGTTTCATTGTTTTTTAGAGTAGTTTTTCATCAGCTCTAGCATCGCTTTCGTGGTTGTGTCTGTGTCGACTTTAAGAGCAGCATATTGTCGTGTTGGTGGCGACAAGTTTTCTTGTCACGGCATGGTCTATTTAGTTGTTTGATAGACAATTTTGACTTTAACACCTGGGACATCAGCTAGATAAAATTTTAATTATTTGTATTGCATAGTCTGACTGATGTAAAAATAACCCTTCAATTGTATAAAACATGAAAAATAGGGGAAAACGTAAAGTGAAAACATGGACATGTACTTTGTGGTTTCAACATTTCTCGTCTGAGAGAAAACAAAGGTGAAACAACAGTAGCATTAGGTTTGGTGAAGTTACACTAGAGAGTTTGGCAGTTGTGTTGTATTGCGGTAACATAGCGGATTGATGCAATGCATATGTATGACAATGCAAAATTTGAACTCCAAACAGATGCAATGAGAAAACAGAAGGAGACAAATCCGGTGGTGAGTAGTATCAAATCCACTTGATTTTCTGTGGTTTTTCATGATGTTTTTCTATGATGCCATAGTTTAGAAGCCCGACAACACCCTAAGTACTATAGCACTAGTATCTCGCGTGTTATACTTAGTTTTTTAATTTTACAGAAAAGTTAACTGATTGGGAGAGTGGTGGCAAGCGAATCCCTTTTGATAGTAGTCAAATGATGGAAGTTTAAAAATGAAAATTGCCTTCTCTGACAGAAATTGTCATGTCGCTCTGAAGAAACTGTCAACCCCTCAAACTAAAAATGCGACCAAAATCATTCGCAAATGCCACCCCCTTTCTGCTATCGTTCGCCAGGTAAGCGGGTCCTAATTTTATCTTTATCAGATCCAGACAAACATTCTCTGTTTCTAATTTGGTTGCATGCATCACTCTGATGCAGAGGCCCGGGGTTATCCTCCTTTTCCAAAAAAAAAATCTATGTTTCTAATAAATGGAACCTAGTAGACAGATTTATTTCTCTTATTTTGCCAAGACATGGTTCCTTAGATCACCATGCTCTTTATCTTGAGCCTCATGCAAATTCAAAATTGAGATGCTAGTTTGAAATTTAAGGATGTTCTTCGGCCAATTGTGCATAATCAGTCCTCAAAGTGAACATATTACAAGAACATGCAACCCAGCCATCCGCATTCCATTCCACCACCTACTCATTCCAGAGGCATGAGTGTGCGCTCTCAGAGTACCCACACAACAAGCGTCATGTCAATACATCATCGTGAATTGGTTGTGCCTCGCAATGGCCTTGCTGAAGGCATTATTTTGAGAGCATGGATTTTCTTCAGGGTGGATACCCAAAATCTATAATCAGGCAACGACAACACTTGTGCACTGTTTTCTTTTTGAAGGCGTCGGTTTTGGAGAATTTAGACTTTGGGTGTTGTCTTAGTGGTGGTTCGTGCTGCAGTTACAAGGAATTGATCAATGTAACGGGATCTTTCTTTTCTTCTTCTTCTTCCTTTTGTTTTTGAGATGTGTGCATCTAAAATGTATTTATGACATTTCGTTGTTGCAGAGGCTGGTTACAATTGACATCTCCATAATATTAATATATTTCTTTTGTAGAAAGATTGTCAATATATCATATTGAAGTTCTGAAGAGCACTCATATTGCACGACTGCTCTAACGCAAGATGAATAACACAGCTCCACCTGCCTTTCTCCTCTCTCAAAACTCTTTTTTTTTTCGATAATTATTATCCTTTTCTCCTCCCGAAAGGAACAAATATACATATAATACAGTGGCCCAGCTGCTGAGGACGGTACTTGGACGAAGAAGATTATCTTTTGGCACGCAGAAAAGTGCGTGAACACAATCCAGCTCACATTCTCCTACGCAGCCGTACGTGAGGAGCACAGGAGCACAAGATCTAGCCTCTGGTTGCAGGCAGGCAAAGACCAGTCATCAGTAGCGAGTACCGAAGCGCGCCGGGCAGCGTATCGGGAAACAGCAACAGTGGCCGGGGAAAGAACAAAGAAAAACAAACAAATTAGGGCACACACGGATACCAAAAAAACGCATGCGGAAACGTGAAAAAAGCCAAGATCGCTCCGAACCAACACCACACCCCTCGCCCCATCACTTTATCTTTCTTCTCTTTTTCGTTTGTTCCTCCCCAACTCGACTGCGGCTCCCTCGTTCCTTTCTTTCTTTCTTGCGCTCTGCTGCTTGATTAACGGCGAGTGGGAGAGAGAGAGAGAAACACCAGGAGTTGAGTAGTGGTAGTAGCACACTGCTCTAGATCATTACCAGTATTCTTCTTTCTAACAGACATGCTTAGACGTGGGATCGATGTAGGCCGCAGAAATTTTTTTTTAATACTGTGTTGGCGCGGTGTTAAACTTGAGAACTCTTGATTCGGATATCATATTTGACTTCATGCTCGAAAGTCCGAACTAACCGAGAAAGATAGACAATATACTTCAACAATCAACATAGTGGAGGTTTGAAATCCCAATTTTTTGCTCCCAAATTTGAGCAGCCGCTGCACCTATCTCCCTCTGTCTCCAAAATGGAAGTCCTCTCCCTCTCTCTCACACACAGTCACATGCTTAAGTACTGGCATGGCATGGCAGCAGTAACACTTTCCCCCGAAGTGCATTGCTTGGTATGCATGGTTTGCCCCTCTACCACTGCCCTCCTTGGGTCTTGCTAGGGCAGCGAGCAAAAGCAGAGAGAGAGAGAGAGAGAGAGAGAGAGAGAGAGGGACACTGACCATCCTAGAGATTCCTCTGCAAGCGCTTTATTCCCTTCCACCCTCGCACGTATTTGAGCCAAGCTCGCTTACTCACTCACACACACACAACGGCTCAAGTTTTTCTCTTTCATTCAAGATTCACTCTTCTTGCCCTCTTCCTCCTCAGATAAGCTGTGTGGAAGGCTACTGGCTACTAGTAGGAGTGGAGTAGGGTCGTAGTATTTGGTTCTTCTCCCCCCTTTGCTTGGGAAGCCGGTAAGCTCGCCACGGCATTACCAGCCCCTCCTCTGCCTGCCCTCCTCACTCGCAGAGAGAAGAGAAGAGGAGGAGAGAATCCACATTTTGTTCCCATCCTCATCAATCCTCTCCCCCTCTTCTTTCCATCAAATCACAATCTTTGTTTATAGGGTGCATGTAGCCCAACAGTGGCCGCATTGTCTCTACCCCCTCCCTCTTCTTCCTTCCTTCCTTGGCTCCCTCCCAACCCGCGCGCTCCCGAGCAACCTGCAGCTTCGACCCTGGGCTGCTCTGCTTGCTGCATGACCGCTGTGCTCCCCTGAGCTGAGGAAGGAAGGAAGGGAACAATGAGAGATGGCTGCAACACCACCAAGAAGAGCAAGGTACCGCCCTCCCATCCCTCTGTCTTCTTCCTCCTGATTGCTCTGTTTCCCTGTGCCTGAATGCGGTTCGGTTGCTGTGGCGTGTAGCTGTCGTGGTCCAAGAGCCTGGTCAGGAAGTGGTTCAACATCAGGAGCAAGGCCCACGACTTCCACGCCGACGACGCCGCCGCGGCCTCCGGGAGGAGAGGCGGCGGCGACGATGAGGAGTGGAGGGGCAGCAGCTTCGCCAGGAACGAGCCGGCCAGCGCCGCCAAGAAGAGCCGGACGGAGAGGCCGTCCAGGCGGAGCCGCGAGCACTCTAGGCGGGGCAAGATCGACCTCGACGCCGCCGAGGCCACCGTCACCATGGACTACAGGTTGCTCCGCCGCCCGCCCCTGCATTCGCATTACATAATTCCATCTTCGTCTCCGCTCTCCTGTGTGTGTGTGGCCTTGTTAGTTAAAAAAGAACGAAACTGCCTGCAGGATCTTCGTTGCTACGTGGAATGTGGGCGGCCGATCCCCTCCCGGCGGCATGGGCCTCGAGGACTGGCTCCACGCCGCGCCGCCCGCCGACATCTACGTCCTCGGGTACGTGTCCCCGGATTTCTCCGTGCCGGATTCCTCAATGCTGCGGCTCGGACTGACAATTTCGGTGCCGCCGTGGTGTTCGTCCAAAGGTTCCAAGAGATCGTGCCGCTGAACGCCGGCAATGTGCTGGGCACGGAGGACAACGGGCCGGCGA
Organism: Triticum urartu; assembly: GCF_003073215.2. Lineage (NCBI taxonomy): Eukaryota > Viridiplantae > Streptophyta > Magnoliopsida > Poales > Poaceae > Triticum > Triticum urartu. Next base: position 564,442,370 of record NC_053025.1, read on the forward strand.
GGAAGTGGGTGTCGCTGATCAGGAGGACGCTGAACGACCTGCCGGGCGCCGGCAGCGGCAGCGGCAACGGGAGCTTCCGGACGCCGTCGCCGGCGCCGCCGGAACCGGTGGCGGAGGCGGACGACGACTTCGAGGGGGCGAGGCACCAGACCAACAACGCGGCCTTCTTCCACCGCCGGTCCTTCCACAGCCGGAGCCTGCGGATGGAGGGCGACGCCCTGGCGCCGCAGCCCAGGCTGGAGCGCCGGTACAGCGTCTGCGACCGCGCGATCTACGGCTCCCGCCGGCCCAGCGACTACGAGGCGCACTGCCGGTGGGGCGGCTCGTCGGACGACGACAACAACACCGGGGAGTCGCCCAGCACGGTGTACTCGCCCATGTCGTACGGGTACGGCCACGCGCCGTCCCTGGACGACGGCCATAGGCCAGCTTCTGGTCACACTAGGTACGATTCAAGTTCCATGCCATGTACTCTGTCAACACATGCTATTTTTAATGGAGACAAAGTACATTATGGTCTCATAAATAGATGTGGTGAGTAATCTGTGTTGTGATCCGTGTTGCAATCTGATGTTCTTCAGATATTGCCTGGTTGCAAGCAAGCAAATGGTGGGATTGTTTCTGATGATTTGGGCTCGGAAGGACATTAGGGATGACATCAGAAATCTCAAGGTTTCTTGTGTTGGCAGAGGATTGATGGGCTACCTTGGGAACAAGGTTGGTCACTGTTCCTACCACAAATGCTATGTGGTTATTATGATTTTTGCAATAATGTTTTGCATTTTATGAATTGATCACAAACAAGAGGCATTGTTAGCTTAGATATAGTATTCAACCGGCAAAGGATTTGTTTTCCAGGGTTCGATTTCGATTAGCATGACATTGCACCAAACAAGCTTCTGCTTCGTCTGCAGCCACCTGACGTCGGGGCAGAAGGAAGGCGACGAGATGCGGAGGAACTCAGATGTGCTTGAGATCCTCAGGAAGACCAGGTTCCCAATGGTTTACGGGCAGTATGAGCGCTCACCGGAAACTATCTTAGAGCATGAGTAAGCAAGCACAGAACCTTGGAATTGTCCCCTAAAGCTTGTTTTCATGTGCATTTGGTGCAATATTGGGGCCCTTAACGCGCCTTTTCTTTCAGTCGAATCATCTGGCTCGGGGACCTAAATTACCGAATCGCACTTTCCTATCGGTCAGTGAAGGCCCTGGTGGAGATGCGCAATTGGAAAGCATTGCTGGAGAAGGATCAGGTGAGAGCTTGCAAACCTTCTTGAGCACAATTTGTGTATGTGTGGTGTGTACCGTTGGGATCCCCGGAAAGCTGTAAAATTGTTGTGTCACAGGCAATCAGTGCTTTTGTCTTGTCATTCTTTTACTTTACCATGTTGCAACATTACTAATCGGTCGGTAAAAGCCGAGGAGCTCTTGTTGTTCTCATTATGAAAATGATTACCAGACATTGTAGTAGTATGATCTCATTGACATGTCAACTTGACACTTTCAGCTAAGGATTGAACAAAGAGGTGGGCGGGTGTTTGCCGGGTGGAACGAGGGGAGGATATACTTCCCACCGACATACAAATACTCGACCAATTCCGACAAGTATGCCGGGGAAGACATGAACCAGAAGGAAAAGAGGAGAACTCCTGCATGGTACATTATATTACACTAATGTGCCGGATATTTGCCAGATTTTGTACAGTTCAAAGTGAACTTAGTGATCTTGTCGTGCAGGTGCGATCGCATTTTGTGGTATGGAAGGGGCCTAGGTCAACTATCATACGTTCGAGGCGAGTCTCGGTTCTCAGATCATAGGCCAGTCTACAGCGTATTCAGTGCGGAGGTGGAGTCGATCAACCACAGCCGAATTCAAAAAATGAGTTGTTCAAGCTCGCAGTTGGACATCGGAGAGCTACTGCCCTACTCTTACGGATACACCGACATCAACCCGTATGGCTACACCGACCTAAATTTCTACTGAAAGGGTCCATGAACTTTGGGAAAACACCCAGTGTTCAGTCATATAACTTGTGATGACAAGGTAGTGTTTGGAGGGTGGTTTGAGTTAGCAGTTAAATGTATGTTCTTCACAGATATTAATACTCTTTCCTATGTCAGGCTGGCGAGAACAGGGGCAATTGGACATAAATGCAAGCTTCTGAATTTCCGATAAATCGGTGAATGGCATTCGTATGTCTTGATCAATACAGTTAGTTTGCTAAGCACAAAGAGCTGACTGAATTTGTCACGATCAGAGTCTTGCACATTGGATACTTTCAGACAAGCAGCAAGTGCTTGGCTAGTTTCACAGGATCCAAATAATTCAGTACAGAATACAGGTATGCTCCGGTTGATTTACAGTTTTTATGGTGAACAATACGTCTAATGAACTACTGATCCTAACCAGTCCTCTGTTTTGCAGGTGAGGACAGCGGTCTCCGAACCACGCACAAGATACTCTAAAGACTGCAAGCCAGTGACCACGAAGACTCAAATTATTTCATTTCACTGAATTCAAACTTCAAAGATAGCACTAACAGGGAACCCAGATGAAGCACCGAGATGGTCTGTTTCCATATGAGACAGTACGACGATCCAACCATATGCCCAGGAGACCATGGCCAGCCACCCCAGCAAAGATAGATACTGCTACTGATGGCATCGGAAGTCGTGCACCAGATTATTTTCTCCCCTTCTTCATATGTGCACATTGTATAGCAACATTGTTGATCCTCTCTCTCTCTCTCTCTCTCTCTCTCTCTCTCTCTCTCTCTTCCCCCTGTTTCAGACAGCAACAACAAGCAGTAGCAGTAGTCCTTTGCACAGTCTACACTCCTCTGCGTGCAGTTTATAAAAGCTTGGGGAAGAAAGAAAGAAAGAAGGAGCGGGGGCCATGAATGAATGCCTGCATTGCATTGCTCCTCATATCATCTATCTCATCTCACCTCCATGCATGGATGGATGGGAAAGGGCGCAGCGCATAGATAGGGAGGGGCCATGGCCATCATTGTTCACGCTCTGCTTCACCAGCAATGTCTGAATCAGCTGAGCTGACCAAAAGGCAGCAGCAGTAGTGGTATTACCTGTCACGTTTCTACCAGCCTTCTTCTCTGCATGCAGAAAAATTTGTGTGCAGTGCAGTGCACTGTGCGTTCTCGGCCGGAAAGGCCTTCGTTTACGTTTTACACTGTGTGAAGTGTTGGCGCACGCACGCCATGGAAATGATTTGATTTGCTAGTGCCTCGTGATGAGCAGATTGAGTGGTGGGTGCAGCCTGAAGATGAACTGCAGGTCAGGTGGTTCAGGGTTCGGGTCACTGTAGTACGTGTGGGCTTGCTGTTTTCGGAGCAAATCATTGTCCAGGAGAGACCCAGCCGTACCAGCAGAAAGAAGCGGTTTGATTTAGCAGTATAAACACTGTCAGATCTCCAACCTACGGCGTGCCAAAATGCTGTCAGATCATATCTCAGACTCAGCATGCTGATAGCTCTATGTAATTAGCTTTTTAGTTTTAGCCTACTTTTTCAGCCGAAGGAACTGGCTATAGCCCTAGAGCCTTTGCTGATTGGCCTGTTAGCACAAGGTTACCTTGGTGTAGTACCTTGAAAAGAGTGAGCTGGAGGAAACGACAGCCATCATTTCCGCGGGCCGCAAACAACTGTGAATTTTACCCAAAACCTACTTATGTCATCAAGTATGTGGACCTTGCTAAGAGTATCTACAACCGGACCTCCCACATCCGCCCCCAAATGTCCGAACGGATTGTGTTTGGTCTCTGCCTAAACCCAAAAACAACACCCAAGAAGGCTCCCCAAAACCAGCCCAAATGGCCGGGTTGTCCGGCAACCCCCAGCTCATACGTGGGATGGATATGAGGAGGCTCGGACGCACCCCGACACCACCACCACATGGGATCGGCTCGCTATGGCCCATGCTGTCCCCATCATTGTCCCCACAAAAACCCCATATGGTCTGACGAACCCTAGTCAAATCCCACTCCTCTCAGTCCTCTCACCCTCTTCGCTCCCCTCGGCCATGGCCAAGTTCAGCGGCAACTCTAGCAGCGATGGACTGGGGCGGACTCGTGAAGGAGGAGGACTCGAGCTCCGGCAGCGAAGTGCTAGACAACGAGGAGCTCGAGCTCCGCATGGCCATCAGGCAGCCACAGGTGGACACTGCGGGATCTCGAGCTCCGTGGCATGCACCGCCAGCTCCTCCAGGTCCCATCGCGGCAATGTGCCCTGTGCACGCCCGTCCCGCTCTAGATCCGAAACAGGGCGGCTCTCTCCCCTTCCCCTCCGACGCCAGCTCTGCCTGGGCAACGTTGGGTGCTTGTGCCCGCAGCTCCCAAAAGGATGCAAGCTGTCAGAGTCAGAGGCTATCAGAATAATCATAAGCTAGACAACTAGGGTTTAGCCATTGCGATCTCAAGGTAGATCAACTCTTGTAATCCCTATACTCATCTAATACAATCAAGCAGGACGTAGGGTTTTACGGACTAAACTATGAAATCAGATTCAGCACTGAAATCAGATCCATCTTCCTTAACACTGGGGCAGCCGTTAGCCAAATCTTCTGGGTCAAGATCGGCGTGCCATGCTTTGGCCCGGCTTAAAGCAATTAAAGCGCCATCCCTAGCAGCTCCCCGTTTTAAGTCCTCAATCCTTCTAGGCAGCACTGATAGTTGATTCAGAGTGTCTTGGATAAGTGTTGAAGGAGACTTCTTATGCATTGTCGCAGCAATGGTTCGTTGGGCACCAGTATATAGTTGCTCTACAAGAGTGTAGACAACTTTAAGCCGGACGTGCATATTTGAGCCCAACTTCGTGCTCCGAGAACCTGCATAAATGACGTTATGAGTAAGCCGGCAGTAGCTTTTAATATGATTCTTACAAATACAAGGGAAGTATGTTCTTACCAAAGATGGCTGCTGACATAAGGTTAATCTGCTGCTTTAAATCGGATAACCCCTCGGTTACCGGCTTAAGCGCAGCCTCAGCGTCCTCAGCTCTCTTCAGCAGGGCTAACTTATCTGTATCCCAACCTGCTTCTTTAGCCTTAAAGCTTTCCTTCAATTTTTCCATGGCTGCTAATGCATTGGTCAGTTCATCTTTGGCTTTGGAGGCCTCTGCTTGTTGAGATTTGATATTTTCCCGAAGGTCGGCAACTTGGGATTCTTTACTGCTAAGATCAGCCTGCAAGAGGTAAACAGTTTGTGAGAAAGCAATGAATTTATACGAAGTCCCAAACATAATAACAAGTATTATACTTGGCACTTGGGGGCTAATGTCCATCGCTTCTTCAAATACTACAAAGTCCCAAGCATAATACAAGTATTATCCTTGGTACTTGGGGGCTAATGTATGTTGCTTTGTTCTCAGCCATATTTATGACCCGGATAAGTAATATCAGCCGGTTTATAAAGCTTGCAGATTGGGTTGTTGCTTTTCAACATGCGATAAGTATCACCTTAACATAATTGTTAAGCCGGCCCTTGGAGGCTACGGATGCAATGTTTATCTCTACTATTCAGAAGTCCCGACTTAACATAATTGTTAAGCCGGCCCTTGGGGGCTACATATGTAGAGTTGAAGTATTATCATCATCAGTTTGGCTATTGAGTTTTATTTATACAACTATTAAAGTTTACCGCACATTCTGATGTGTCATATCCAATAAACTTGGCGGCTAAGGGAAATATTCTTATGTGAAAGGGATTGCAATGTTTACCTCATAGCGTTCCTTCATTAAGTTTACTAAGACGGCCTCGAAGTCACGACTGGTATATAGACGATTCAAATAGCCTGAATGGAGGTCCTGAGCACTGAAATGAGTATAGCTCTCCAAGTCTACTTTCCATTTGCCCTTATCTTCAGCACTAAGTTCTTCCTTGGCATCACGCCTGGATAAGGTGGTAGGACGACCCGGAGTTGTGAAGCCATGGCCAGTGATGATGACATCAACATCTTTTTCTTCCGCCGGTTTAATAGGACTGGATGTTTTAGCAGGACTTGGCAGGTTAGCCTCAGACGGGTCATCATTCATCAGGTTGATATCAGCATTATGATCCTGTGGCAGCAAATCATCAACAATGTTGTCAGAAATTGGTTGAGATAGCTCTTGTTGTTGTTTCTCTGGCTCGGGTGGATTGGAGTCATCAACCGGCTTATTTAACTTGGCCTTCTTGCTGGGTTTAGCTTGGCCCCTGAAAAGTAAACAATGAATGAAAGTCAAAAGGTTGATCAAATATGCAAGTTGGAATAGTTGGAAACAAACTTACCCAGGTACAGTTTTGAAAGCAGGAATCTGTGTTCGTGTTGACTCGCCAGAAGAGGAACGGGAAGTCCCCTGATAGTTTGAGTCAGACGGGTTAAGAGGTTGTCGAAAATAACCCGCCTTGGGGTAAAGTATGTCAAAAATATATGAGACCTCTGGACGGCGTTTGCGAGGCAGGACGTCTGGTAAGCCGGAAGAAGTGATCGCATTGCCGCTATGCCGGGTCGTGCGGCGGACTTCATGTTGTTGTTTCTTCAAAAGAAAGTTTGGATCCAAGTAAGCTAGAGGGTGAGAAAATCTTACTTTCCGGCTTGCTTGACGGGTTTTCTGTGTTGGCAGAGATTCTGAGCCAGAGGAAAGAATAGTTACCTCAGCATCACCAGCCCGGCTAGCCTCTGCGTCGTCCTGATAACGGTTATTGTCAATAAGGTGTATGAAAAAGGATCCAAGTGAATCAAGTTCTACCTCAGACTCATGATTGTCATCATCATCAATGTTTAAATCGGCAGACTCAGCGGTTTTCTTTTTGGTGGGTTTCTTGTTGACCCTGTGCTTGACACGAGGTGCTTTGGCTGGCTTATCCTGCAGTTTCCTCTTCCAAAATGGGTCGTCGACCTATTAAGATTGGAAATGTCATAAGATAATATTGAGAAGGAGGATTAAGTAGGAGTTGAGCAATTCTTACAGCTGGTCACTTGTTGATGGTACATAAAGGACCGAATCCAGTTTTGCTGCACTGTTTTACAGGCTCATCCAACAGTTTTTTAGTCGCTTCAGTAACTTCTACCTCAGATAGCTGAATGTCACAATGACGCTGAGGATCTTTGACATCACCGGTATATTCGCACATTAAGACAAAGCGATGGCTTAATGGCAAAATACTCCAAGACAACCAACACTGGAAAAAATCGACGCCTGTTAAACTGTTAGCCATAAAGGCTCTGAGTTTTGAGAAGGCGGGTGCATACTTGGCCCTCTCCTTGGCATCAAGACGTTGGGGCAGTGGATGGTTGTTGTTAAGCCAGTGCTCACGATAACCCGGCAGAGGATTCTCACCTACTGGGGAAGTGTCGCTAACATAGAACCATGTCTGGTTCCAGTCTTTGGGATGGCTATGAAGTTTGGCATGAGGAAAACTGAGGTCTTTTCTCTTCTGAATGCTGACTCCACCAAGTTCTTGGCATGGTCCATCAACAAATTCAGTCTGACGGTTTAAATAATAGAATTCCCTGAATAAGTCGACTATGGGTTCCTCTTGAAGATAGGCTTCACAAAATACTTGAAAATTGCAAAGGTTAGACACGGAGTTTGGTCCGATATCTTGAGGGTGCAGTTGGAGGAAATGAAGTGCGTCATGAAAAAAATTTGAGCCGGGAGGGCTGAACCCACGATCCAAGTGATCAGTAAAAATGACTACTTCCCCATTTTTGGGTTGAGGAAGGACTTCATCACCAGGAGCTCTCCAGTGGATATCATCCTTTTTTGCTAAGGCGCCAGTGGCAACATGATTGTTCAGATCTTCTTGAGTAATCCGGGATTTAACCCAATTGCATGAAGTATATCTCTTAGCCATTTCTGGAAAAAGATTACGCCGGTTTAAGATCACATGGTTAAGCCGGCTTATGATTCAAGGACAAACGATAATGAAGCATAATTAGATATTAAGCCGGAGCATGATATTACAAGATTACTGAAAGAGATTGGCGTCTTAAAAGTGGACTAATGATACCTAGCGGGTTAGTATTTTTAAATTAAGCCGTCCATACCACTATTGGAGGAACAGATCTACAGATGGAAATTGCTAAGTGATGAAAAACAGGTTTCATAGATTGATGTTACAATTTTGGATCTAATGCGTGTCAGGAAATAAAAATATATTCAGACCTAAATATGGGAGCTTGACCAGTTCACAAGATCCAAATTGATTTTTCTATGCAAAAGGAGATGCTCTGATGATGAAAAAAGGAACTATGGCTATTGTCGCACAGGAAAGGTATCAAGCTTGAGTTGAATATCCATGCTATAGCGAAGAACAGTGAAGAACGGCGATGAGCTTCCATGGACTGGTGTAAACTCTAATGAGATCTACGGAGGGGGAGAGGAAGAGTTTACCAAGGCTGTTGAGCGGCGGAGGCGCACGAGTAGAATCTGGTCCGAACAGCTTGATGCAGCGGCCGTTGACGAAGAAGAGGCGAGGGTCCACGGCGGTGGTGGAGCACGAGTGCTAGGGCGTCGCGAGGAAGAAGACAAGACGAAGAGGCCGAGGGGGGGAAGTGAAAGAGACCCCCGACCCTATTTATAAGGCGAATGGATAAGTGGCAAGCATGGGAATCGAGGAGGTCAAAAAACGGATCTGTGACAATGTAGACGCCTCGATTTTCAGAGATTTATTAAAAATAAGGAGATACATTAAAGATCTGGCCTTGTGTAAAATTAATGATAGGTGATGTCACAGCGGGTTATCATGATCCCAGAGGATGACGTCATGACGAGTTACAGATTTCACAAATTGTAATGAAGGAGGGATTTTTCTAAGTGTTAAAGATTGATGTGAATAGGTTCAAATCAACCTGGGGCCTAATGTTAGGGATATAGTTATTGAGTTAACTCGCCCAAGAGGGGCCAGGTTATATTCATGGTGACTCATAAAAGACAGCCCAAGAAGGAATTGAAGATGACGGTTGATGATGATAATTCATGAAGGGCCCAAGGCCCAAAGGCGGCTTAAGGACCGTAGGTGTAAACCGCCATATGTGTACAACTTGTATGATAAGGCAATTGTAGTTAAGTCACCAGGACGGACACGTTTATGAGCCGGCCGAGACTCTGTAAGCCACCGGGCGTCAACCTCAGTATATAAAGGGACGACCCGGCGGCGAGTTAGGGGCAAGAAAGAAGAGATCGAAAGCTAGATCAAGCGTATTTGCTCCCAGGTAATCGAGACATAAGCAATACCACCTCAACTGGATTAGGCCTTTACCTTCACCGCAAGGGGCCGAACCAGTATAAACTCCATGTGTTCTTTGTCTCGTGTTAACCCCTTTAAGCTAATCTCGCTGTGATGGCTCCACGACTAAGTCCTCACACTAGGACATCTGCCGTGTCAATCCCATGACAAAACGGAATCGAAACGGAATGAAACCTTCGCGATGATCTTTCTTGGACCGAAAGCAAACCAGGAGACTTGGAGTGGAAGTCTGGAACTCCGTGAGGCGGCCACGAGATAGGAGGGCGCGCCCCACCCTCGTGGGCCCAACGGAGCTCCATCGACGTACTTCTTTCGCCTATATATACTCTTATACCCTAAAAACATCAGGGGGAGCCACAAAACCACGTTTCCACCGCCGAAAGCTTCTGTACCCGTGAGATCCCATCTTGGGGCCTTTTTCGGCGATCTACCGGAGAGGGAATCGATCACGGAGGACTTCTACATCAACACCATAGCCTCTCCGATGAAGCGTGAGTATTTTACCACAGACCTTCGGGTCCATAGTTATTAGCTATATGGCTTGTTTTCTCTCTTTGATCTTCAATACAAAGTTCTCCTCGATGTTCTTGGAGATCTATTCGATGTAATACTCTTTTGCGGTGTGTTTGCCGAGGTCCGATGAATTGTGGGTTGATGAACTTGATTATCTATGAATATTATTTGGTTCTTCTCTGAATTGTTATATGCATGCTTTGATATCTTTGCAAGTCTCTTTGAATTATCGGTTTAGTTTGGCCTACTAGATTGATCTTTATTGCAATGGGAGAAGTGCTTAGCTTTGGGTTCAATCTTGCGGTGTCCTTTCCTAGTGACAGTAGGGGCAGCAAGGCACGTATTGTATTGTTGCCATCGGGGATAAAAAGATGGGGTTTATGTCATATTGCTTGAGTTTATCCCTCTACATCATGTCATCTTACTTAATGTGTTACTCTGTTCTTATGAACTTAATACTTAGATGCATGCTGGATAGCGGTCAATGTGTGGAGTAATAGTAGTAGATGCAGAATCGTTTCGATCTACTTGACACGGACGTGATGCCTATATTCATGATCATTGCCTTAGATATCTTCATAACTATGCACTTTTCTATCAACTGCTCGGCAGTAATTTGTTCACCCACCGTAATACATGCTATCATGAGAGAAGCCACTAGTGAAACCTATGGCCCCGGGTCTCTTTCTTATTATATTGCATCTGAAAGTGCTAGTGGAACTTATGCTATATTTTGGTGTGATGACAATGTGGTTAGTTGAACTAATATCGGTTGCTAAAGTTTATCTCAGGTTATTGGTTCTAAGTGCCCGCGATGGAGATGTGCGACCCCCCCATTTCAAAAAGGACAAAGGCATGGTCTTTCGATGCTTCAAAGGTTTAGTTTTGGTTTGCTTCAAGTCGTAGGAAGGACCGCACTATTAAGAGGGGTTTGTGTGGATAAATGTCGTGTGGGAATGCCTTTGCCGAGCCTTCTCTCTTACCCTTCCCACTCCGACCACCTAAAATGAACCTAGTGTGTGTGTCGTGGTAGTCAGAAAGTTGCAACAGAAAGTTACTGGGTACCCCGTGCGCACGGGGTCTTTTGACCCCCGTGCGCATGGGGTACTGCGTAACTCTCTGGGTACCCCGTGCGCACGGGGTCTTTTGACCCCCGTGCGCACAGGGTGGTGCGATTGTCTCTGGATACCCCGTGTGCACGGGGCTGACTTAGCCCGTGCGCACGGGGTCCAACGGGCAGAAATCCCCACCAGCCCATGAACACTATATATATGCCCTTCTTCCACCTCCAACCCTTAACCCTAATGTCTTGTTGAGCTCCACCATTGCTACACCCCATTTTGCTCAATACTCTCAATCCGTCCACCCAAACTTGTTGAAACTTTGGTGATTGGGAGAGCAAGACCCGATCTACAACTTGACCAAACCAAATCGCGTTCCTCGCAACATTTCTTCCCCATTGATTTGTTACTCTTGGAGCTTGGGCTCCTAGGCGGTTAGAGGTTCCTTCGGAAGCTTTCGTGCTTGTGGTGTGCTCCAGAGAAGTTTGTAAAGGTGTGGTGGTCGCCTTCAAGACCAACCCCGAGTGTTTCGAGGCTCATCCGCTGGGGGTGACTCGAAGGAGAATACGGTGAGCCTTTGGTGGCGTTCCGCAAGCTTTGGCTCCGGCACCGCTCCAAACGGAGATTAGCTCTTCCCCAAGGAAGAGTGAACTTCGGGTTAAAATCCGCGTCCTCGTCTCACTTGTGGTTAATCCTTTCACGCACCTTTCTTTGTTGTTGTATGCTTGTTGGCTTGCTATGTAGTTTGTTGCCTAGCTTTTTATCTTAGAACCTGCTTGTCATATAGGTTGCATTCACCTAGTTGCATATCTAGTGAACTCTTTTATCCGCTAAGCCTTAAAATCTACAAGAAAGATTAAAATTTGTAGTCTCCTATTCACCCCCTCTAGTCGACCGTATCGATCCTTTCAATTGGTATCAGAGCCTCGTGCTCTAATATAAGGTTTTACAACCTTAGAGGATATGGTCGATCTAGGGAATGAGGGAGGTGGCCTACCCGTTGCGGGGGATGGTCAAAACCAACCCCCCACCGCGACCGAGACACTTGCTGCTCCTGTCGTTGCTCCCGCTGCTCCTACTAACCCGAATGTCCCCTTGACCGCGGCCGATCTTCTTTCAATTTTTGCGGACCTCAAAGTCTCTATGTTGAAAGAGGTTCGGGCCTCGGTCAAGGTGGAAAATGATGCTTGCTTAAAGCCATCAACGTCTGCATCAAACTCGTTTAATCCAAATGAGGTTCATGATGCAGATGACTCGAGGGAACCTCTTGCTTCTCCGGCTCGTACTCAAGTTCCCCAGTACAATGTCGTGGAACACTTTTACTCTCCCTAACCCTTGCAACATCCCCGCATTAATCCTGTTGGGCCTCCGCCCCCTTTGAAAGCTAATGCATTTGCTAAGTGGAAGCTAGATATGGAGTCTCACATGCGCAGTGCTTCAACTCAATTGTGGTGGATTGTGGTCAATGGATTCAACCCCAAGGACCCAATGAATCTCACTCCAAGGGAAGCAGTTGACGATCAACTCAATGCTACCGCGCACAACATGCTTCGCAACGCTGTGACTGAAGACTATAGTGATTGCATTGCTCTTCTCAAAACCGCAAAGGAAATTTGGGATTGCCTTGAGGAGGCTCTTGAAGGAGATGAAGCAATTCGAAGATCTCGGTTGGCCTTGCTCAAACAAGAAGTCAATCTCTTTGTGAGGAATGAGGGTGAGTCCGCAGAAGAGGTTTACCGAAGGTTGAAGTCCCTTGTGCTCAACTTGAGAACCTTTGGGTGCACTTGGGCAAATGATGAATTCATCAAGGACAAGTTCATAGATGCTATGGTTCTCACAGAACATACCATGGTCATGATGGTTCATCAACGTCCGGACTATCACAAGTTGGCTTCGGCTCAAGTTGTTTCCACCTTCTCTACCCATGCTCTTTTGGAAACCAAGTCCAAGAAAACATTTGCAATAGCTCAAGCAACCAAGAACTCCAATCTTTCCTTGAAGGCCAAGAAAGTGATGAGCTAATCCTCAAGGGAGGAAGAAGTGAGTGAAGAGATATGTGAGGAGGATAATGATACCTCGTGCCCGGCAAATGATTTTGCAGAAGACTTGGCTCTCTTAGTCAAGAAGTACTCCGGGACCATGGCAAACAAAGGAAGAAATCTTCAAGGAAGATCGTTTGGATGAAGGAAATGCTACAATTGTGATAGCCCTAGACACTTTGTTCATGATAGTCCATATGAGAGACGTGAAGACAAGTCCGAGAAGCTTGTGCTTAAGAAGAAGAAGTTCACCAAGTTTGCAAAGAGAAGGATGACAAGGCTCTTGTTCATGAAGAATACATGTCTGGAGATGATGATGATGATGGTGATGATGATCAAGTGGACACGGCCGCCTTTGCCATGCATGCCACTACCTCCTCCTCCACCACCGGCCTCTTTGACTCTCCAAACGAGGACAAGCCATTCACTCATCGATGCCTCATGGCCAAAGAGGTAAAAACAAAGTCCAAACCCAAGAGACCCGACAACTACACTCCCAATGTCTCATGTCAGATAGTGGAGGATGAGTGTGAGGAGGGTGTGGATAATGATGAGGAATCCTTAATGGCTTTCATAAAAACTCTTCATGGTGAAGCTCGTGCTCGTTTTGGTGATCTCCTTAAGTCACTCTCCGAATGTGATGATTTTATTGAGAACGTTGAGAACCTCCTTATAGAGGAAAAAGAGAGAGTTGATCTCCTCGAGTACGAACTTAATGAAGAGAGTGTCATGAGAGCATCACTTGAGGAAACCTTATCTGCTCATCAAATTGACTTTGTTAAAACCAACGATGCTTTGCAACTTGCTCTTGAGAATAAAGATGCTCTTAACGTTAGAGTTGAAAAACTTCTAGTTGACCATACAAGACTTGTTGAGGAGCATGAGTTCCTTGTGATTAGTTCCAAGGTTGTCAAAGGTGACCTCATTGCTCTCACCGAGTCTTATGCTCAATTAAAAGCTACAACCATTAAGGCTCTCACTTCCGTACCTCATATTGATTTAAATGATGATGCTTGTACGACTAACTTTGCTCATTATTGCACCTCCCTTCAAGAGGAAAATAAGAAGTTGAAAGCTCAAATTGAGAAAGGGTTTGTATCATGCATCCAAGGGGAGAAAAACCTAAACGATCTCTTGAGCAACCAAAAGGAGTGTGTTTCCAAGGAGGGAGTTGGGTTTAATCCCGCATCTAAGAGTGGTAAGAAAAAGAAGAAGAACAACAACAAGAAGATCGGTCTGACTCCTTCCCCTCCCCAAAAGGTAGTGTTCTCATGAGAGGAGATGATGGCTATACCTTTGCAAAATTTGTTGGAACTAACTATGATGATTATGCTTGGACTATTTGGGTTCCCAAGACCCTCGTTGCTAACTCACCAGGACCCATTGCAAAATGGGTACCTATAACCAAAGCTTGATTATTGTAGGACTATGTCTCCGGTGGAACTCAATGGGTGGTCGACAGTGGATGCACCAATCATATGACCGGAGAAAGGGAGATGCTTGTGGAGTTCATTGATTCACTCAAGGCCTCTTCGAACATCTCCTTCGGTGACAATAGCAAGGGAAAGGTATTGGGTTTGGGCAAGGTGGTAATATCTAATGATTCATCTCTTGCAAATGTCATGCTTGTCCAATCCCTACAATTTACTTTCAACTATTCAATTGGCTCGTGCCGGATATGATTCACATTTTGGTGAATTCCATGTGGCCGTATTTAAGAGAAGCAATCTCAAAGTGGTATTTGTTGGGCATGTTGAAGACAACCTTTACATGGTTGATTTCTCGAAAGAGAAAACTCATCTTGCAACATGCCTAATGGCCAAGGCCGACGTGGGGTGGCTATGGCACCGTAGGCTAGCCCACGTGGGCATGAGAAATTTACAAGCTCTCTTAAAGGGGGAGCACATTCTTGGACTAACCAATGTGTCTTTTGCCAAAGATCGTCCTTGTAGTGCTTGCATTGCCGGAAAGCTTCATGAAAAAGCTCATAAAGTGAAAACTATCATCACCACCTTGAGGCCCCTCGAGCTTATCCATTTGGATATATTTGGGCCTCCAACATATGATAGTTTGGGAGGAAGGAGATATTGCCTTGTAATTGTTGATGACTTCACAAGATATACTTGGGTGTTCTTTCTCAAGACTAAAGATGAAACTCAAGAAACCTTCATCAACTTTGCCAAAGAAGCTCAACGTTAACATAACTGTGAGATCAAGGCAATCCGAAGTGACAATGGCACCAAGTTCAAAAACTATACGATGGATGAATTCTTGAGTGAAGAGGGGATAAAGCACCAATATGCCACACCATATACTCCCCAACAAAATGGTGTTGCGGAGAGGAAGAATCGAACTCTTATTGAGATGGCTAGGACCATGCTTGATGAGTACAAATAACCATACAAGCTTTGGGAAAAAGCCATCAACACCGCGTGCCATGCTTCAAACCGGCTTTATCTTCGCAAGATCAAGAACAAGACCCCTTATGAGCTCCTAATCAGGAGAAAGCCCAACGTCAAATACTTTCGGGTATTCAGTTGTAAGTGTTTCATTTTAAACAAAAAATCCCGGTTAGCTAAATTTGAGTCTAGAACTTATGAGGGCATATTTGTTGGATATGCATCAAACTCTCATGCTTACCGAGTTCTCAATAAATCCACCGGATGCATTGAGGAAACGGTAAATGTGGAGTTTGATGAAGATAACGGCTCCCGCATGGAGCAAATTGTTCCTAGTGTTGTAGGTGATGAGGCTCCTTCACAAGCTATAAGGACAATGGGGATAGGCCACATTCTCCCACAAGAAACACCCCATGTCCAAGTAGAAGAAGAAGAAGGAGTAAGAGCCCCTCTTGAGGATTTTCCATAAGGGAAGTCATCACCGACACCACTTGTACATGATGCCTTGGGAAGTAATGAACCTATCCAAGAACAAGATCAAGACCCTCATATTCCTGAGAAAGATCAAGAGCAAACTCTTCTGAATAATGAAGAACCAATCGTTGAGGCTCAAGATCAATCTCAAAGTCATGATCAAGATCTAGATCAACCCCAACCACAAGTGTCTTCATCGTCATCACTTCCTACTGAGCAAGAACCTGTGTTTGCAAAGAGAAGAGTGTCTCCAAGGCTAAAGCAATCTCAAGGGCAATATTCTTCGTCAAGTCCAAAACCAAGTGAAGAAGAGCTTGACCGCAAAGAGAAAAAAGTGGCCACCAAGCTAAAACATATTCAACACCTCACCGAGAACATCTACGGAAGCATCAAAAAGGGGGTAACTACTCGTAGACGTTTGGCAAACTTTTGTGAACATCACTCGTTTGTCTCTTGTGTTGAACCCCTTAAGGTGGAAGATGCCCTTGACGATCCGGATTGGATAGATGCCATGCATGAAGAACTCAACAACTTCACACGCAACAAAGTGTGGACCCTTGTAGAAAGACCCAAGGAATTTCATAATGTCATTGGAACAAAGTGGATTTTCAAGAACAAACAAGATGAATATGGACAAGTAATAAGGAACAAGGCAAGGTTAGTGGCACAAGGTTTCACCCAAGTTGAAGGTTTGGACTTTGGTGAAACTTTTGCCCCCATTGCCCGTCTCGAATCCATTCACATCTTGCTTGCTTATGCCTCTCATCATGATTTCAAATTATATCAAATGGATGTTAAGAGTGCATTTCTTAATGGTCCTCTTAAGGAGTTGGTGTATGTCAAGCAACCTCCCGGTTTTGAAGACCCCGATCATCCCTCTCACGTTTATGAACTCCATAAGGCACTCTATGGACTCAAACAAGCACCTCGTGCTTGGTATGATCACCTTACGGCGTTCCTAAGCGAGAAGGGGTTCCAGATTGGGGTAATAGATTCCACTCTCTTTACGAAGAGGGTAAAAGGAGAGTTCTTTGTCTGCCAAATATATGTTGATGATATTATCTTTGGGTCAACTAACCATGCTATTAACGTTGAGTTTGAGAATCTTATGACTAAGGAATTTGCAATGAGCATGATGGGAGACTTGAAGTTCTTTCTCGTTTTTCAAGTGAAGCAATTGAGAGGCGGAACCTTCATCAATCAATCTCGTTATATCCCAGACATGCTCAAGAGATTCAAAATGCAAGATGTCAAGCCAATGAAGACACCCATGGCCACAAATGGTCAACTTTATCTTGATCCAAATGGTAAAAAAGTGGATCAAAAGGTATATCGCTCTATGATCACTATCATCATCGTATTCAGATTCAATAATTTCTTTTTCTCTAGCCCTAGAAATTTGTTCATCAAGAAATTCACCAAGGGGCACAGTAGTATCAGGCATAGAAGCAGTTTCATCATAAGTATCATGCATAGCAGAAGTGGCATCAACAATAACATGCGACATATCAGAACGAATAGCAGAAGCAGGTGTAGGTGTCGCTAACTTACTCATAACATAAGGTGAATCAAGTGCAGAGCTAGATGGCAGTTCCTTACCTCCCCTCGTAGTTGAGGGATAGATCTTGCTTTTGGATCTCTCAAGTTCTTCACAGTGTCCAGCAGATATAAATCCCAAGTGACTCAAAGAATAGAGCTATGCTCCCCGGCAACGACGCCAGAAATTAGTCTTGATAACCCACAAGTATAGGGGATCGCAATAGCTTTCGAGGGTAGAGTATTCAACCCAAATTTATTGATTCGACACAAGGGGAGCCAAAGAATATTCTCAAGTATTAGCAGCTGAGTTTTCAATTCAACCACACCTGGAAACTTAGTATCTGCAGCAAAGTGTTTAGTAGCAAAGTAATATGATAGTGGCGGTAGCGACAACAAAAGTAAAGACAGCAAAAGTAATGTTTTTGGTATTTTGTAGTGATTGTAACAGTAGCAGCGGGAAAGTAAATAAGCGAGAACCAGAATATGGAAAACTCGTAGGCACCGGATCAGTGATGGATAATTATGCCGGATGCGGTTCATCATGTAACAGTCATAACATAGGGTGACACAGAACTAGCTCCAATTCATCAATGTAATGTAGGCATGTATTCCGTATATAGTCATACGTGCTTATGGAAAAGAACTTGCATGACATCTTTTGTCCTACCCTCCCGTGGCAGCGGGGTCCTATTGGAAACTAAGGGATATTAAGGCCTCCTTTTAATAGAGAACCGGAACAAAGCATTAGCACATAGT
Source organism: Triticum urartu (assembly GCF_003073215.2). Classification (NCBI taxonomy): domain Eukaryota; kingdom Viridiplantae; phylum Streptophyta; class Magnoliopsida; order Poales; family Poaceae; genus Triticum; species Triticum urartu. Next base: position 564,460,398 of record NC_053025.1, read on the forward strand.
GAATACATGAACTCCTCAAACTATGGTCATCACCGGGAGTGGTCCCGATTATTGTCACTTCGGGGTTGCCGGATCATAACACATAGTAGGTGACTATAGACTTGCAAGATAGGATCAAGAACTCACATATATTCATGAAAACATAATAGGTTCAGATCTGAAATCATGGCACTCGGGCCCTAGTGACAAGCATTAAGCATAGCAAAGTCATAGCAACATCAATCTCAGAACATAATGGATACTAGGGATCAAACCCTAACAAAACTAACTCGATTACATGATAAATCTCATCCAACCCATCACCGTCCAGCAAGCCTACGATGGAATTACTCACGCACGGCGGTGAGCATCATGAAATTGGTGATGGAGGATGGTTGATGATGACGACGGCGATGAATCCTCCTCTCTGGAGCCCCGAACGGACTCCAGATCAGCCCTCCTGAGAGGTTTTAGGGCTTGGCAGCGGCTCCATATCATAAAACGCGATAATTTCTTCTCTCTGATTTTTTTTCTCATCGAAACTCAATATATGGAGGTGGAGTTGGAGTCGGAGACGCAACAGGGGGGCCCACGAGGTAGTGGGCACGCCCTAGGGGGGTGCCCCTACCCTTGTGAGAAGGGTGTGGTCCCCCTGGTCTTCATATTTAGCGAGAATTTTTTAATATTTTTTCTAAGATGTTCCGTGGAGTTTTAGGTCATTCCGAGAATATTTTTTTTCTGCACATAAAACAACACCATGGTAATTCTGCCGAGAACAGCATCAGTCCGGGTTAGTTCCATTTAAATCATACAAGTTAGAGTCCAAAACAAGGGCAAAAGTGTTTGGAAAAGTAGATACGACGGAGACGTATCAACTCCCCCAAGCTTAAACCCTTGCTTGTCCTCAAGCAATTCAGTTGACAAACTGAAAGAAAGAAAGAAAAACTTTTACAAACTCTGTTTGCTCTTGTTGTTGTAACTATGTCAAGCCAGCATTCAAGTTTTCAGCATAGATCATAACTAACCACACTTGCAATAATTCTCAGGTCTCATCATTACTCATATCAATAGCATAATCAACTAGCAAGTTATAATAATAAATCTCGGATGACAACACTTTCTCAAAACAATCATAATATGATATAACAAGATGGTATCTCGCTAGCCCTTTCTGAGACCGCAAAACATAAATGCAGAGCACCTTTAAAGATCAAGGACTGACTAGACATTGTAATTCATGGTAAAAGAGATCCAATCATAGTCATACCCAATATAAATTAACAGTGATGAATGCAAATGACGGCTGCGCTCTCCAGCTAGTGCTTTTTAATAAGAGGGTGATGACTCAACATAAAAGTAAATGGACAGTCCCTTCGCAGAGGGAAGCAGGGTTTTGTAGAGGTGCCAGAGCTCGGTTTTGCAATAGAGATAAATTGTATTTTGAGCGGTATAATTTCATTGTCAACGTAACAACTAAGAGATGGCGATATCTTCCATGCTAAACACATTATAGGCGGTTCCCAAACAGAATGGTAAAGTTTATACTCCCCCTCCACCAACAAGCATCAATCCATGGCTTGCTCGAAACGACGAGTGCCTCCAACATACATCAGGTCCCAGGGGGAGTTTTGTTTGCAATTAATTTTGATTTAGTTTGCATAAAGCATGGGACTGGGCATCCCGGTGACCAGCCATTTTCTCTTGAGTGAGGAGCGGAGTCCACTCCTCTTGAGAATAACCCGCCTAACATGGAGGATAAGGACAACCTTTGTTGATACATGAGCTATTTGAGCATACAAAACATAATGTTTATTTGAAGGTTTAGAGTTTGGCACATACAAATTTACTTGGAACGGAAGGTAGATGCCGCATATAGGAAGGTATGGTGGACTCATCTGGCATAACTTTGGGGTTTAAGGGATTGGATGCACAAGCAGTATTCCCGCTTAGTACAAGTGAAGGCCAGCAAAAGACTGGGAAGCGACCAACTAGAGAGCAACAACAACCATGTACATGCATTAAAATTAATAAACATTGGATTCAAGCATGAGTAGGATATAATCCACCATGAACATAAATATCGTGAAGGCTATGTTGATTTTGTTTCAACTACATGCGTGAACATGTGCCAAGTCAAGTCACTTAAATCATTCAAAGGAGGATACCACTCCATCATACCACATCATAATCATCTCAATAGCATGTCGGCATACAAGGTAAATCATTATAACTCATAGCTAATCAAGCATGGCACAAGCAACCCTGATCTCTAATTGTCATTGCAAACATGTTTATTCATAATAAGCTGAATCAAGAACGAGGGACTCATCATATTTACAAAAACAAAAGAGGTCGAGTTCATACCAGCTTTTCTCATCTCAGTCAATCCATCATATATCATCATAATTGCCTTTCACTTGCACGTCCGAACGGTGTGAATAATAATAAGAGTGTACGTGCATTGGACTAAACTGGAATCTGCGAGCATTCAATAAACAGGAGAAGACAAGGCAATATGGGCTCTAGGTTAATTCAACAATAATGCATATAAGAGCCACTTCAACAATTTAATTATGGTCTTCTCCTACTGACCCCCAAATAAAAGAAAAGAAATAAAACTATTTACACGGGAAAGCTCCCAACAAGAAAAAGAAGAACGGGAAATATTTTTGGGTTTTTTTAATTATTACTACTACCGCAGAAAAATAAACTACTAGTAATTTTTTGTTTTTTCTTAAGGTTTAACGAACACACAAGAAGAAAGCAGGAAAGGAAATAAACTAGCATGGATGATACAATGAAAAAGTATGAGCACCGACATCTAGCAATGAGTGTGTGTGAACATAAATGTAATGTCGGTGAGAAATACGTACTCCCACAAGCTTAGGGTTTTGGCCTAAGTTGGTCTATGGCCACGGCTGGCCTGGCGAATATCCATAATAATAGTTGTTGGGGTCGTACTGTGATGAGGAAGGATAGTTGGGATCATACTGGTGTGAAGAAGAAGACTCTGACAGCCACTGGCTGACAGTCATCTCTGGATCCCAAGAATAAACAGATTGTCGTGGAGGCTCATCTTGTGGTTCCTGTTCTGGCTCCTCGACTGGTGCAGGGTTCCGGTAGGCGTGAATAGCCGTCAACGGAATAAGGTACATGCCTGCAGTCAAATCAAACAAAGAAGGAGCAGGCAAGGTAATAGTCTCAGGATGATGTTTATTAAAGAACAATTGATACTTAAGCTCTCCTGCCCTATTCTTAACAATAAAATCATGTGCCACCATACTTTTATGATCTAGATAATCACGGGGCAGCACCTTTTCTTCCTTCTCAGCATGCCTAATAGGTATGTTAAAATGTGCGGCTAGGCGTGTGGCATAGATGCCTCCAGAGATGGGGCCCTTAGTACGGTTCATATTTAACCGTCTAGCAATAATACCGCCCAAAATAAAAGTGTTATCACTGTATAAACCTTGGAGCAGAATAATTAAATCATGGATACTCAGGTTTCTAGAATTTCCGCGTCCAATTAAACAACGACTAGCACTAATTGGACCAATGGAGGAGTCACATACCAAGGAACAATCTCCCCAAGCAGTTTTGAGAGAGGTGCTTTGAGCAAGGAGATCGAAAATCACAGCAAAAGTGGATGGAACTCGTGCTTGAGTTGGTTTTTCGGGTTTGTGTGAGATAGAGGAAGAAGATGGGTGCTGGGATAAGTGGAGGAGGGCCACCGTGGGCCCACGAGGCAGGGGGCGTGCCCTATAGGGGGGGCGCCCACCACCCTCGTGGCCAGGTGGCAGCTCCTCCCGCGGTAATTTTTGCACAGTAAATCTTCAAATATTCCCGAAAAAATCATATTAAATTGGCATGGCATTCTGAGGACTTTTATTTTCGGGATATTTTTATATTGCACGGATAAGTCAGGAAACAGACAGAAAATACTATTTTTACTTTATTTAATATAAATAACAGAAATTAAAAGTGGGGTACAGAAGTTTGTGCTTCCAGTTTCATCCATCTCATGCTCGTCAAAAAGAATCCACTAACAAGGTTGATCAAGTCTTGTTAACAAACTCATTTCGATAATCATGAAACCGGAGAAGTTTCGAATAACACTAAGTTACCTCAACATGGATATGCACATCCCCAATAATAAGAATATCATATTTCTTCTTGACAGTAGGAAGAGGAAATTCAAAACCTCCAAATATAATCGATGGAATTTTTCCAATAGAGTTGATACTATGAACTTGAGGTTGTTTCCTCGGAAAGTGTACCGTATGCTCATTACCATTAACATGAAAAGTGACATTGCCTTTGTTGCAATCAATAACAACCCCTGCAGTATTAAGAAAAGGTCTTCCAAGAATAATAGACATACTATCATCCTCGGGAATATCAAGTATAACAAAGTCCATTAAAATAGTAACGTTTGCAACCACAACAGGCACATCCTCACAGATACCGACATGTATACAGTTGATTTATCAGCCATTTGCAAAGATATTTCAGTAGGTATCAGCTTATTCAAGTCAAGTCTACGATATAAAGAGAGAGGCATAACACTAACACCGGCTCCAAGATCACATAAAGCAGTTTTAATATAATTTCTTTTAATGGAGCAAGGTATAGTAGGTACTCCGGGGTCTCCAAGTTTCTTTGGTATTCCACCCTTAAAAGTATAATTAGCAAGCATGGTGGAAATTTCAGCTTCTGGTATCTTTCCTTTATTAGTAATGATATCCTTCATATATTTAGCATAAGGATTTGTTTTGAGCACATCAGTTCATCGCATACGCAAAAAGATAGGCCTAATCATTTCAGCAAAGCGCTCAAAATCCTCATCATCCTTTCTCTTGGATGGTTTCGGAGGGAAAGGCATGGGTTTCTGAACCCAAGGTTCCCTTTCTTTATCATGTTTCCTAGCAACAAAGTCTCTTTTATCATAATGTTGATTCTTTGATTGTGGGTTATCAAGATCAACAGCAGGTTCAATTTCTACATCATTATCATTACTAAGTTGAGCATCATCATGAAAATCATCATTAATATTTTTACTAGGTTCATGTTCATTACCAGATTGTGTTTCAGCATCAGACATAGAAATATCATTTGGATTATTAGGTGGTTCAGCAATAGGTTCACTAGAAGTTTGCACAGTTCTATCATTTTTCTTCTTCTTCTTTTTAGAAGAATTAGGAACATCAATATTATTTCTTTGAGAATCTTGCTCGATTCTCTTAGGGTGGCCTTCAGGATACAAAGGTTCCTGAGTCATTCTACCAGTTCTAGTAGCCACTCTAACAGCATAATCATTTTTCTTATTATTCATTTCATTAAGCACTTCTTTTTGAGCCTTAAGTACTTGTTCTACTTGAGTGGTAACCATAGAAGCATGTTTGCTAACAAGTTTAAGTTCACCTTTAATATCAGCCATATAATCACCCAAGCGTCTAATCATATAAGCATTTTATTTTAATTGTCTACCAAAATAAGCATTGAAGTCATCTTGCTTATACATAAAGTTATCAAACTCATCCAAGCATTGACTAGCAATTCTAGTAGGAGGAATTTCAGCTTTATCATATCTATTAGAGAGAATTTACCTTTACTACCTGTGTCGGGATATCGGGATCAGGAGGTTCTTCAGTAAATAAATAATTGAGATCATATGTTTCTTCAACAGGCGGTATATTAAGACCATGTATTTCTTCAATAGGAGGTAAATTCTTAACGTCTTCAGCTTTAATACCTTTTTCTTTCATAGATTTCTTTGCCTCTTGCATATCTTCGGGACTGAGAAATAAAACACCTCTCTTCTTCGGAGTTGGTTTAGGAATAGGCTCAGTAATTGGAGCAGGAGATGGCTCAGGAGTTGGCTCAGGAGGTGCCCAATTATTTTCATTTGTCAACATATTATTCAATAGAATTTCAGCTTCATCCGGTGTTCTTTCCCTGAAAAGAGAACCAACACAACTATCCAGGTAATCTCTGGAAGCATCGGTTAGTCCATTATAAAAGATATCAAGTATTTCAGGTTTCTTATGAAGATGATCAGGCAAAGCATTAAGTAACTTGAGAAGCCTCCCCCAAGCTTGTGGGAGACTCTTCTTTAATTTGCACGAAGTTGTATATTTCCCTCAAAGCAGCTTGTTTCTTATGAGCAGGGAAATATTTAGTAGAGAAGTAATAAATCATATCCTGGGGACTACGCACACAACCGGGATCAAGAGAATTAAACCATATCTTAGCATCACCCTTTAATGAGAACGGAAATATTTTGAGTATATAGAAGTAACGCGATCTCTCATCATTAGTAAACAGGGCAGCTATATCATTTAACTTAGTAAGATGTGCCACAACAGTTTCAGATTCATAGCCATAAAACGGATCAGATTCAACCAAAGTAACTATATCAGGATCAACAGAGAATTCATAATCTTTATCTGGAACACATATAGGTGAAGTAGCAAAAGCAGGGTCGGGTTTCATTCTATCTCTAAGTGATTCTTTGTTCCATTTAATTAATAACCTCTTAAGCTCATATCTATCTTTGCAAGCAAAAAATAGCGGCAGAAGATTCCTTATCAAAAAGATAACCTTCAGGAATAATAGGCATATTTTCATCATTACTATCATCATCGTATTCAAATTCAATAATTTCTTTTTCTCTAGCCCTAGCAATTTGTTCATCAAGAAATTCACTAAGGGGCACAGTAGTATCAGGCATAGAAGCAGTTTCATCATAAGTATCATGCATAGCAGAAGTGGCATCATCAATAACATGCGACTTATCAGAACGAATAGCAGAAGCAGGTGTAGGTGTCGCTAACTTACTCATAACAGAAGGTGAATCAAGTGCAGAGCTAGATGGCAGTTCCTTACCTCCCCTCATAGTTGAGGGATAGATCTTGGTTTTTGGATCTCTCAAGCTCTTCATAGTGTCCAGCAGATATAAATCTCAAGTGACTCAAAGAATAACATGCAGGAAGTTATTGTGCCCAATTATTATGGATGAGGCAAACTTTGATGGATTACGGTGTCTGATAACCCACAAGTATAGGGGATCGCAACAGCTTTCGAGGGTAGAGTATTCAACCCAAATTTATTGATTCGACACAAGGGGAGCCAAAGAATATTCTCAAGTATTAGCAGCTGAGTTGTCAATTCAACCACACCTGAAAACTTAGTATCTGCAGCAAAGTGTTTAGTAGCAAAGTAATATGATAGTGGTGGTAGCGGCAACAAAAGTAAAGACAGCAAAAGTAATGTTTTTGGTATTTTGTAGTGATTGTAACAGTAGTAGCGGAAAAGTAAATAAGCGTCAACCAGTATATGGAAAACTCGTAGGCACCGGATCAGTGATGGATAATTATGCCGGATGCGGTTCATCATGTAACAGTCATAACATAGGGTGACACAGAACTAGCTCCAATTCATCAATGTAATGTAGGCATGTATTCCGTATATAGTCATACATGCTTATGGAAAAGAACTTGCATGACATCTTTTGTCCTACCCTCCCGTGGCAGCGGGGTCCTATTGGAAACTAAGGGATATTAAGGCCTCATTTTAATAGAGAACCGGAACAAAGCATTAGCACATAGTGAATACATGAACTCCTCAAACTATGGTCATCACCGGGAGTGGTCCCGATTATTGTCACTTCGGGGTTGCCGGATCATAACACATAGTAGGTGAATATAGACTTGCAAGATAGGATCAAGAACTCACATATATTCATGAAAACATAATAGGTTCAGATCTGAAATCATGGCACTCGGGCCCTAGTGACAAGCATTAAGCATAGCAAAGTCATAGCAACATCAATCTCAGAACATAATGGATACTAGGGATCAAACCCTAACAAAACTAACTCGATTACATGATAAATCTCATCCAACCCATCACCGTCCAGCAAGCCTACGATGGAATTACTCACGCACGACGGTGAGCATCATGAAATTGGTGATGGAGGATGGTTGATGATGACAACGGCGACAAATCCCCCTCTCCGGAGCCCCGAACGGACTCCAGATCAGCCCTCCCGAGAGGTTTTAGGGCTTGGCGGCGGCTCCATATCGTAAAACGCGATAATTTCTTCTCTCTGATTTTTTTCTCATCGAAACTCAATATATGGAGGTGGAGTTGGAGTCGGAGACGCAACAGGGGGGCCCACGAAGTAGGGGGCGCGCCCTAGGGGGGCGCCCCCCACCCTCATGAGAAGGGTGTGGGGCCCATGTTCTTCATATTTGGCGAGGATTTTTTATTATTTTTTCTAAGATGTTCCGTGGAGTTTCAGGTCATTCTGAGAATATTTGTTTTCTGCACATAAAACAACACCATGGTAATTCTGCTGAAAACAGCGTCAGTCCGGGTTAGTTCCATTCAAATCATACAAGTTAGAGTCCAAAACAAGGGCAAAAGTGTTTGGAAAAATAGATACGATGGAGACGTATCAATGTCAAATGTGACAAAGTGCCTCTTTGGTGTGACAATGAAAGTGCCATCAAGAGAATCCGGTTCAACATACAAAGACCAAGCATACTGAGATTCATCATCATTTCATTAGAGATCATGTGGCCAAGGGAAACATTGAGTTACTCCATGTCAACACCGAGAATCCACTAGCAGACATCTTCACCAAGCCCCTTGACGAAGCAAGATTCTGCGAGTTAAGGCATGAGCTAAATATCGTGGATATTAGTAACTTCGGATGAAACTCTTGCTCACACACACATACTCATGTACTATCTTGCTTAGATGTAGGCACATGTCTAGGGGGAGCTAGCTCAACTCATGAGCTATCTTATCCTAGAAGTGCATAAAACAAACACAATCTTTCACATAAGCCACTTTAGGTGGTACTTGTGCTTCAAAGATGAGTATTGGTCTTGGGCCCAAGGTTCATATCTTCGCGGTGCCATACCAAGTAAACTCAACCATGGTGGCCTCGGCCACCGCCCTCGCTTGAGGGTTGTGTCCGTGTTTGTTTTGCTTGTGTTGTGTGTTGTTTCTTTTCTTTTTTTGGTTGGTTCTCCTCGCTTCTCTTTTGGTACAAGTGCTCCACATATACCCTTTCCATAGTGATAGGACTTTCCTCGCGGCGTATTCAGAAATGTAGACCGAGTGCTTTGTGAAGTAGGGGTAAGAGTATACACTCAGCCCTGTATTTAGAAAAATCCACTCATGTCAAAGTTCCTGAATACCCTATGCGCATGGGCCTGTACCGTGTGCACGGGACCCCCGTGCACACGGGGCTCACTTAGCCCGTGCGCACGGGGTCTGCGGTTTCTGGTCCTGAAGAGGTGGGGCGTGGGGGGGGGCTCGGGTTCATTTCCACCCATTCGCCCCCTCCACTCCCTAGGAAGCCTCCAGCGCCGCCGCCGTCGCCTCCACTCGCCGGAGCTCCTCCAGGCTTCGCCGGGGTTCCTCCTCCGTGGACCTGCATCCAGATGGGGTCCTCCTCCGGTTGGTCTTGTCCCCTTGATCTATCTCCTTGAGTTCCTTTCTTTTGTTCTAGCTTTAGGGTTTCTTTGCTCCCTAGATTCGTTTGGCCTCAACTAGCTTGTAGATAAGTCTAGTGCTTAGATCCGTTGGTCGCTCTGCTACACCCACTCCCGGAGTTCATTCTGGTAGTGGCTGTCGCTGGGAGACCCCCGTGTCCACGGGGTGTTTGACCCCCGTGCGCACGGGGCCCCGTGCCCACGGTCCTGTACCGTGCGCACTGCCCCCCGTGCCCACGTGGTCTAAACCCCCGTGCACACGGGCTATCCAGGAACTTTTGCCTAGATTTTTGTCTATCTCCTTGCCATTCATCTTGCACTTGTACTCATTTGTGTCTCGTGCTTTGTGTTGTTGGGTGTTTGCGTGTGTTTCAGACTCTGCTGACAAGTGGTCTGAGCTTCGTCGCAAGCGTGCAAAAGGAGGATCAAAGGACTTCACCATTTCTCGTCGTCAGCCGTCTGAAGGCATGGGTCAGGGGTATGGGTCAGGTCAGGGCCGTGCTTGCCGTGCAGCCTCAAAGCGGGCCGTTGTTGAGGCTTCCGATGATTCTGAGGAAGAATATGACTCACAAGATGATGAGATAGAAGAAGAAGATGATCGTGGTGAGGAAGATGAAGAAGAGGAAGAGGAGTCTAGTCCGGAGGAAGCCACTACGGGCAGGCGTGACCTCCGGAATATGACTCTTGTCAAGTGGACCAAGCCAGAGATCTGGGCTGAGAGACAGAGCCATCCGTATGTTAAGGCCACGAGTATGGGAATGGATCCCCGTTTCAAGAATGGGTTTCAGCAAAGAATCTATCATGAGCTTCTTATGACCAAGTCAAAGAAGTTTGCTCCTCACAAGCAAGTCAACACTGAGAGTTTGCGCGACAATGATCATCTGTATCCCGGTGTGTACTCTGCTCTTGGACGACTGGGTTTGATTCCGTTTGTCACCTTCAACCACCCCTATAATGAAGATCTAGTGATGCAGTTCTTTGCCACTCTGTACTTCTCCAATGATTCTGCTCGCACCCTCACATGGATGTCCGGAACGCATCAGTGCTCAGCTCCTATGGCAAAGTTCTCCGGGATCATTCCCTACCCGTTCATGGATGAAGAGACTATTTCTGATGAGTTTGGCATTGTTCGGGAAAGTGGGCAGCGCACTAAGGATGAGATTTCCTTTGCTTACAAACAAGAGAAGTCGTTTGTCACTGGGTCAATCAAAGACCTCTTGCCCCTCTATGACACCATGCGCCATATCCTGCGGTATACCCTCACTCCAAAGGTCGGGGATTCCCATAACATTCGGAGCTCCATTCTTGATGTCTTTGTGTATCTTCATCAGAAGAAGAAAGTGGATGTTCTGGATTTCATGTACTACGAGCTGCGTCAGTGTGTACAAGAGAACAAGTCTTTGATCTATGCTCCATTCATACAGGCGTTGATTGAGACCGCCTGTCCGGCAAAGTACATTGCCAGCTTCAAGACTGATGTTCCCAAGCGAAACTCCAACTGGACCCCAGATGCTCCTGCTCCCTATGTGCCATCAAGAAGGGGCGCAACCCTAGGCCTAAGGATCGTGCTACTTACACTCCAGGCATGTCCTCTACTGCACGGATCCCTCGTGGTAAGGCCAAGTCTGTTGGCTCTGAGGCCATCTTTGCCAAGGGAGAGAAGAAGTCGATGTTCAAGACCTTGAGCAACATGTTCAAGATGTGTCAGTCGATTCAGCATCGTTAGATCAAGGAAATCAACAAGGAGAAGCTTGTTCGGCGTGAGCAGAAGGAAGCAAGGGCAGCTGCTGGTGAGGAGGTCGGTCCAGGTTCAGAGGACGTCGATAGTGAGGCCACTGCTCGGTCTTTCCCAATGGCCGGGTGGCGTTTTGATGATGATGATGATGATGCCTCGAGTGCTCCTCCTCTTGTCTAGTGGGTCCCGTGTCGCCATTTTTCTCCTTTTTGTTGTCTTGATGACAAAGGGGGAGAAGTGGTGTGTGTGGTGTGTGTGTGGTTGTGTGTTCGTGGGTGTGTAGTGCGTTCGTGGGTGTGTTGAGATCTCAAGCCTCGTGTTTCTTGCCGTTGGTTGGTTTTAGTTGGCTTGAGATACTCTTATTTCCTTTCCGTCTGTGTGGTTGTGAGATTCTAGCGTTATTGTGAGACTCTAGCTTTATTATTGAACCTTGCAATTATCCTCTTATGCTTATTGGGTCTCATATTATTTGCTCACCACACTGTATCATGAGATCTAGGCACCGTTATAGGTTTATTTGGATGAATCTCATGACTTAACAATAATGATCTTGGTCAAACCTCCTATGGGTGTACTAGATGCATTCTTGTTTTCGGGCACACATATAGGGGGAGCTATCATGATCATTATTTGTTCCATGGCTTTCTTTCTGTTTATCCTCCATGCCATGCTCTAACCACGTTGTCATCAATGCACCAAAAAGGGGGAGATTGAAAGTGCTAGTGGCACTTATGCTATATTTTGGTGTGATGACAATGTGGTTAGTTGAACTAATATCGGTTGCTAAAGTTTAACTCAGGTTATTGGTTCTAAGTGCCCACGATGGAGATGTGCGACCCCCCCATTTCAAAAAGGACAAAGGCATGGTCTTTCGACGCTTCAAAGGTTTAGTTTTGGTTTGCTTCGAGTCGTAGGAAAGACCACACTATTAAGAGGGGTTTGTGTGGATAAATGTTGTGTGGGAATGCCTTTGTCTTCTCTCTTACCCTTCCCACTCCGACCACCTAAAATGAACCTAGTGTGTGTGCTGTGGTACTCAGAAAGTTGCAACAGAAAGTTACTGGGTACCCCGTGCGCATGGGGTCTTTTGACCCCCGTGCGCACGGGGTACTGCATAACTCTCTGGGTACCCCGTGCACACGGGGTCTTTTGACCCCCGTGCGCACGGGGTACTGCGTAACTCTCTGGGTACCCTGTGCGCACGGGGTCTTTTGACCCCCGTGCGCACGGGGTGGTGCGATTGTCTCTGGATACCCCGTGCGTGCGCACGGGGTCCAACGGGAAGAAATCCCCACCAGCCCATGAACACTATATATATGCCCTTCTTCCACCTCCAACCCTTAACCATAATGTCTTGTTGAGCTCCACCATTGCTACACCCCATTTTTCTCAATACTCTCAATCCCTCCACCCAAACTTGTTGAAACTTTGGGGATTGGGAGAGCAAGACCCGATCTACAACTTGACCAAACCAAATCGCATTCCCCGCAACATTTCTTCTCCATTGACTTGTTACTCTTGGAGCTTGGGCTCCTAGGCAGTTAGAGGTTCCTCCGGAAGCTTCCGTGTTTGTGGTGTGCTCCGGAGAAGTTTGTAAAGGTGTGGTGGTCGCCTTCAAGACCAACCCCGAGTGTTTCGAGGCTCATCCGTTGGGGGTGACTCGAAGGAGAATACGGTGAGCCTTTGGTGGCGTTCCGCAAGCTTTGGCTCCAGCACCGCTCCAAACGGAGATTAGCTCTTCCCCAAGGAAGAGTGAACTTCGGGTTAAAATCCGCGTCCTCGTCTCACTTGTGGTTAATCCTTTCCCGCACCTTTCTTTGTTGTTGTATGCTTGTTGGCTTGCTATGTAGTTTGTTGCCTAGCTTTTTATCTTAGAACCTGCTTGTCATATAGGTTGCATTCACCTAGTTGCATATCTAGTGAACTCTTTTATCCGCTAAGCCTTAAAATCTACAAGAAAGATTAAAATTTGTAGTCTCCTATTCACCCCCCCCTCTAGTTGACCGTATCGATCCTTTCAGCATCTCTTTTATTATCGCATCTCGTTTACTATTTTGCAATATTTATTTTCCAATCTATACAACAAAATACCAAAAATATTTATCTTATCATCTCTATTAGATCTCACTTTCGCAAGTGACCGTGAAGGGATTGACAACCCCTTTATCGCGTTGGTTGCGAGGTTCTTGATTGATTGTGCAAGTACTAGGTGACTTGAGCGTTGTCTCCTACTAGATTGATACCTTGGTTCTAAAAAACTAAGGGAAATACTTACGCTACTTTGCTGCATCACCCTTTCCTCTTCAAGGGAAAACCAACGCATGCTCAAGAGGTAGCAGTGCCTAGTTGGGACGATCGGGATTTAGCATTTGGGGTTGTCTTCTTTTCTTTTGGATTCGTCCGTAGTCGGACCTTGTGTGTACTCTGAATGATGTATGGATTATTTGATCATTGTGTGACGTGGCGATTGTAAGCCAACTATTTACTTCCTTGTTCATTACATGGGATTGTGTGAAGATGACCCTTCTTGCGACAATACCAAAATGCGGTTATGCCTCAAAGTCGTGCCTCGACACGTGGGAGATATAGCCGCATCTTGGGCGTTACAAGTTGGTAATCAGAGCTATCCCCGACTTAGGAGCCCCCTGCTTGATCGAATCGCTGACGTTGTTGAGTCTAGAACAAAACTATTTTGAATCTTAGGATTATATTATCGAAGAGTAGGATTCTTTTTACTCCTCAGCCCCCTTTGTCGATCTGGTAAGGACTCCTGACATAGATGTTTTGACTTTCCTCTCCTCATTTTCACTACAAAATTTAGGATCATGCGGGTATCTTGGGACCATTCTGATATTCTTGTGACGAGAACATTGTTCTTGGTGCCTCCTGACCTTTAGGGGTTGCGGCAGTGTCCCGGGGAGTTGAGCTCTGAGGTGTTGTCGTCACAATTTTATCGTTGCAGTTCTGGAATACCTGAGTACGTCGACATCGAAAATCTCTTTTATGTAGCTAGTGGTGAGATAACCTCGACTCCACCCAGTACTGGGGAGGGAGTTCAGGAGTAATGCCATAGCTCGTATAATGGATGCTTTTCAAAGGTTGAGGTACACGATTTCCGAAGTTTTCTTTGTTATGTGTGGACTGATGGATACAGTGGAGCGTAGGGCTTGTTAGTTGTGTGATATATATTGTGCCTCCCTGTATCCCCAACACCATATTGCATAACCAGAAAGTTTTGGGAGTTTATAGGTGGGAATTCAAGTAGCTCTTAGTTATTCTTCCGGCAGATGACTGGTATGGGATTGGGTAATCCTTACCACTTATTTGTTCCACTCGTACCTTGTTGTTTCATTCATCAACCTTTATCTAAGTGGCTTCTCACCTTAGTGGTCGTGTAATGTTAACTTTGGAACTCACTCGTTCTATCTCTGTTCGAATGGTTATTGTGAAGACTACATGTTGCAATTTCTATCCATTGATTCACCTTGTCTATCTGTCTATCATGGTTCTAACGGATGTCACCCTCTTCAGAATGGCTCCTCCAACACGTCTAAATCCGGACCGCAACGATGGGGATCAAGCGAGCCCTCCACCTCCGCCACCTCCTCTGCCTCCAGAGGCATGGCAAGCTGTCATGGCAGCCACCAACGCCAATACTTAGATGCTTTTGCAACTCTTGCAAGAGCGCAACCAAGACCAAGGCAACGAAGGAAATCAAGGTCAAGGGCAATTCAACAATCAGCCTCAGTTTGCTACCCTCAACCAGTTTCTTGCAAATCAGCCGAAGCCCTTCAGCAATTGTGCCGAGGCCACGGACGCCGATGATTGGCTCATGGACATCAACAAGCATTTGTAATGTAGCAATGTCAAGCCTAAGGACTACGTCAAGTTTGCTTCTTTTCAGCTCAAGGACCAAGAAGCTGATACAAAGATTCTAGAGGGGCCCGACCGATTACCTGGACTGACTTCTACCGGGACTTTCGAGCTCATCACATTCCAACAAGTGTTGTTGAGAGCAAGCGTGAGAAATTACGCAGTCTCAAGCAAGGAAGCATGTCCGTGTATCAATACAACATCCAGTTTCAGAAGCTTGCTCGCTTCGCAAAGCAAGACGTTCCTGATGAAAAGAGCATGATCTATCACTTCAGGGGTGGCCTCAGAGAGGATCTGCAGTTAGCTCTCATTCTTGTTGAGCCTACTCAGTTCGATCAGTTCTACAACATGGCCCTCAAGCAAGAAGCTGCTCAGCTCAAGTGTGAGGCTTCAAAGAAGAGAATCATGGATGCAGTCCAGTCTTCTTCTTCCTCACAAGTGGCAGCTAAGCAACAGAAGTTCTGGCTTCCTCCTCCTCCTCCGTTTCGTCATCCCTACCAGCAGAAGAACAAAGGTGGCCATGGATCTTTCCACCCACCCAACCCAGGCTATCAGAACAACTCTTAGACTCAAGCTCCAAGGACAGGTTGTCCTCCTCCTCCTTATCATCGTCCGCTCTCAGAGGTTACTTGCAACAAGTGTGGTCTGAAAGGTCACTATGCAAACAAGTGCTTCAACCAAAGGCACCTTCCGCCTCCTCCTCTTGTGAGGTCTTCAAGCGATGCAGTTTTCAAGCACAATCCCAAGTTTGCAAGGGTGAACATGATGAATTCAGCTCAAGTAGAGGATTCTTCAGAAGTGATCATGGGTAATCTCCCAGTTAATGATATTCCTGCAAAAGTTTTACTCGATACTGGTGCATCTATTTCATTCATATCAAGGCCTTTTGCATCCATGCGCAATTTGCATACTGTTGATTTGCCTAGGCCGATATCGGTTTCCTCTCCGGGTTTGTTCATGAATACCAAAATGATGGTTCCGGATGTTGGCATCAAGATGTGCAATTATAAATTCCTGGCTTCCCCAATGGTTCTTGGCGACTCGGATATTGATCTAATTCTCGGCATGGATTGGCTTTCTCAGCACAAGGCTTCCCTTGATTGTGCTGCCAGGGAGATTAAATTGATGCACTCTTCTGAGGATGTGATCATATATGCCGCTCGTGACGAAACCATTCGGTTGTTCTCTCTCAATGAAAAGGGCGATTTGGACGCTATTTCTCAGATCCCAGTTGTTTGTGAGTATCAAGATGTCTTTCCAGAAGAGCTCCCGGGTATGCCTCCTCACCGGCCAGTCGAGTTCGTTATCGATCTTGAGCCCGGTACGGAACCCGTTTGCAAGTGCCCCTACAAGCTTGGGCCTAAGGAGCTAAAAGAGTTGAAGAAACAGCTCGATGAACAAGAGCGTCTAGGTCTGATCAGACCAAGTTCATCTCTGTGGGGTTGTGGTGTTCTTTTTGTCCAAAAGAAGGATGGCACGGACCGACTTTGCGTTGATTACCGTCCATTGAACAAGAAGACAATCAAGAACAAGTATCCACTTCCCAACATCAATGAGCTATTCAAGCAAGTAAAAGGTGCAAAGGTGTTTTCCAAGCTTGACCTTCGTGTGGGTTATCATTAGATTCGCATTCGTGAAGAAGATATCCCCAAGACAGCATTCAGAACAAGCTTTGGTTCTTATGAATACACTGTCATGTCTTTCGGCCTTGTCAATGCCCCTCCAATTTTCTCTTGTATGATGAACTTCATCTTCAACCCCTACACCAATGAATTCGTCCTGGTGTATGTCGATGATATCTTGGTGTTCTCCAAGAATAAGAAGGATCATGCCAAACCCTTGCGATTGGTGCTCGACAAGCTCAGAGAGTATCAATTCTATGTGAAGTTCTCCAAATGTGAGTTTTGGCTTGATGAAGTTCTTTACCTTGGTCACATCATCTCCGCCAAGGGCATTGCTGTTAATCCATAGAAGGTTTCTGCAACTGTGAATTGGGAGCCTCCTCAGAACGTCAAGCAGCTCCGCAGTTTCCTTGGGCTTGCAAGCTATTGCCGAAGATTTGTTGAGAATTTCTCAAAGATTGCAAAGAGTCTTTCCAACCTCCTCCAGAAGCATGTCAAGTATTCCTGGACACCTGAGTGTGACGTTGCTTTCAACACTCTCAAAAAGAAACTCTTCACAGCTCCTGTCCTAACTCCTCCTGATGAGTCCAAGCCATATGAAGTTTTCTGTGATGCCCTCGTTGCAAGGTCTCGGTGTTGTGTTAATGCAAGAGAATAAAGTTGTGGCCTATACTTCTCGTCAGTTGAAGCCAAATGAAAGGAACTACCCCACTCACGATCTTGAGTTGGCGGCAGTTGTCCATGCATTAATAACATGGAGACATCTCTTGTTGGGAAGGCAAGTGGACATTTTCACCGATCACAAGAGCCTCAAATATATCTTCACTCAACCCAACCTCAACCTCCGGCAAACTCATTGGGTCGAAATGATTCAAGAGTACAATCCAAGCATTGAATATACTCCAGGCAAGGCTAATGTGATTGCAGATGCTTTGAGCAGAAAGGCTTATTGCAACAGCTTAATTCTCAAGCCATTCCAATCGGATCTTTGTGAAGCCTTTCGCAAGCTCAACCTCCAAGTTGTTTCTCAAGGTTTTCTTGCCAACCTTCAAGTCACTCCAACTTTGGAGATCAAATTCGTGAGGCACAACTCCTTGATACCATGGTGAAGAAGGTGAAACGGGGTGTTGCCAAGGGCTTACCCACATACAAGTGCTATCGCATTGATGACAAGGACACCTTATTCTTCGAGGACCGGATTGTGGTTCCTAAAGGTGATCTAAGGAAGGTCATAATGAACGAAGTGCACAATTCTCTTATTTCCATTCACCCAGGCAGTTCGAAGATGTACCATGACCTCAAGCAATCGTATTGGTGGACTCAAATGAAGCCAGAGGTTGCTCAATTCGTGAATGAATGTGTGATGTCTGTCGAAGGGTGAAAGCAGAACATCAACGACCAGCTGGTCTCCTCCAACCACTTGCTATTCCAGAATGGAAGTTTGATCATATCGAAATGGACTTTGTCACTGGCTTTCCCAAGTCCAAGCGTGGGAATGATGCTATCTTCGTTGTCACCGACAAGCTTACAAAAGTGGCTCATTTCCTTCCAATCAAAGAATCTATCACGGCA
Source organism: Triticum urartu (assembly GCF_003073215.2). Classification (NCBI taxonomy): domain Eukaryota; kingdom Viridiplantae; phylum Streptophyta; class Magnoliopsida; order Poales; family Poaceae; genus Triticum; species Triticum urartu. The sequence continues at coordinate 564,478,685 of NC_053025.1, forward strand.
GCTCAGTTGGCAGAGCTATACACCTCCAGAATTGTCTCATTGCACGATATTCCACAATTGATCTCTTCAGACCGCGGAAGCATTTTCACTTCCAAATTCTAGGACTCCTTCCAGAAGGCCATGGGCACCAACATTCGCTTCAGCACAGCTTTCCATCCTCAAACAAGTGGCCAAGTCGAGAGAGTCAATCAAATCCTCGAAGACATGCTCAGAGCTTATGTCATCTCTTTCGGTATGAAGTGGGAAGATTGCCTCCCATATGGTGAGTTCTCCTACAGCAACAGTTACCAAGCTAGTTCGGGCAAGGCCCCATTCGAAATCCTTTATGGCAGAAAGTGTCGTACTCCTCTCAATTGGTCCGAGACTTGTGAACGCCAACTTCTTGGCAATGACTTGATCACAGAAGCTGAAGAAATGTGTAAAGTCATTCGTGAAAATCTCAAAGCCGCGCAATCGCGCCAGAAGAGTTACTATGATAGCAAGCGCCGTGACTTGGCTTTCGAGATCGGAGACCATGTCTACCTCTGCATCTCTCTAATGAAAGGCATTCAATGCTTCAGTATCAAAGGGAAACTTGCCCCTAGATACGTGGGTCCTTTCAAGATCATTGGCAAAAGAGGCAATCTCACCTATCAACTTGAGCTTCCGTTAAACTTCTCAAATGTGCCTGATGTGTTTCACGTGTCACAGCTTCGCAAGTGCTTCAAGACGCCCGAGCGCACTATCAACTTCGAAGAGATTGACCTCCAAGAAGATTTGTCTTATCATGAGCATCCCCTTACCATTCTTAAATAAACCGAGCGCAAAAATCACAACAAGTTGATCAAATTTCTGAAAGTTAAGTGGTCTCACCATTCCGACTGAGAAGCCACATGGGAGCGCGAGGATTGCCTCTGTTCCGAATATCCGGAGTTCTTTCAGTCCTAGATCTCGGGTCGAGATCCTCTTGTAGTGGTGGAGAGTTGTAATGCCCCGGATGTAACATTCCATAATTGTAACTCCAACTCTTGTCATTTCTGGCTATGTGATATGTTATATGCTCGGTGGTTGGTTTTGTCTTCGTTTTGCATTTTGTTCATGTCATGCATTTCATCTCATGTCATCATGTGCATCTCATTTGCATTCGTGTTCGTCTCATGCATCCGGGCTTTTCCCCGTTGTCCGTTTCGGGATCTGACACTCACACAGGAACCCGTTGCACCCCTCAGATCTCGTTTTGTGAGAGGGAGAAAAACTTTCTCGGAACGGGCCGAGATTTGTCGAGTGGCCTTGGTACATCACCGACAGGCCGCCTGTCAAATTCCGTTCCATTTGGAGGCCGTTTGATGCCCCAACGGTTAACCGTGTAACCGCCGAAACCCCTCTCTCATTGCAGCCCAACACCCCTCCACAACAGCCCACTAGCCCATCTAAACCCCCTCCATGCTCTCCGTCGTTGGGTTACGATCGTGTGGGCGAAAACCGCACCTCATTTAAACTCTCCTAGCCCCCTCTACCTATAAATAGGCCTCTCCCCCCGAAATTCATGGTCTAACCCTAACCTCCCCCTTCCTCCATGCACCGGACACGTCCGGACGGCGCCGGATGCATCCACCGCCACCCCGTAGCCAGCCAGAGGCCCCCACGTGGCCCGCTCCGCCGCCAGCCACCGCCAGCCCGCCGAGCCCAAGCGGAGCGCTCCCGGCTCGTCGCTCGCGCGCCCCGCCGCCTCGCGCGGCCGTCCGCCTCTGCGCCGCCCCGCCGCCTCGTCGTGCGCTGCCACCGCAGCTCGCCGCCCGCCACAGTGCCGCCAGACCGCCTCCTCATCGCCGGCCAGATCCGGGCAGGAGCAGCCCGGATCCGGCGCCCCGCGCTCGTCCCCGACCACCCCGGCGCGACCCACCTCAACTCCGGCCACCACCACCTCGCCGGCGTCGAGATCCGCCGCTGCCTCGGTTTCCGTGCCCATACGAACCCTAGATCCGGAGGTCGATTCTTTCTCCAAGTCCCTAAATTTTTCATCTCATGTGCGCATGTTTGACCTGCCATATCTTCGTGCCCGTAGCTCCGATTTGTGCATATGTTATATCTAAATGTTCGTCTCGTGATGGTCTACATGCTAGTGTCATTTGCATGCATGTTACTATTTATATTGATGCCCTAATTGTCGTTGCAAAAGTGCTAAATGATGTTATCTACTGGAAACTATCACAACTTGCTAATTTGTCTTTTTCATAGCATTTTGCGTGTGCATCCTTTGAGCATCATGTCTACATGTTTTAGGAGCATCTTCATGCCATATTTACAGTGGTGAAATCCTTGTATTTTTATGTGCCCTGTGGTGACTAGCACAAGAACGCAAAGTAGGCCACTTGATGTTGTTGTTTTTAGCTACTTAGTTTTTCTGCTAAGTCTTTTCCTGTTACATTATGTTGCTATGTTGACTTGTTGCCACAAGTAAATCCATGCATATTTTGATGAAGTTCAGTAAGAGTGTTTTGAAGATATGGTTATGCTCTATCGATTCTTGCTTCTGGTTGTAATTATGTGTAGTGTAGCTTGTCATTACCATGCTCTCCTTTTGCTAGGTATTATTACTGCCAGTTTGTTAACAGGATGTTCATTTTTGCCATGTGTTTTGCTAGTGATCCATGCACCCTATGACTATGATATTGCCATGTTTCGCTTCATAATTGTGTCTTCTTACTGTTGGTTACCTTGTGATGCCATGAAATGCTTTGTGGTGAGTGGCATGAGCTTGCAAAGTTGCTATCATGAATCTGTTTCTGCCATGCCATGTTTTTCTACTAAGTCTGAATCTGTTCATATCACTTGCCATGTTTGCATTGATGCTATCATCTTTTCTATGCATCTTTGTCTCAAGTTTAGTAAGGGAGTTTTGTTCATTTCCTTTAGTACTAGCATGCCATGCATAAGTTTGCCATGATAGGTTCCTGTAGCTTGTATTTTACTAGCTCTAAACATTGCTACCTGATGCTGTTTATGCCATGTTCAGTATTTTCACCAAGTCTGTGAAACTGTGGTCATTTGCATTTTTGCCATGCTATTTTAGACTTGTTCTAGTGAGTTCTAGCAGGAGCTCAGTGTTCATGATTTGTAGAGCTTCACTTGTACTTCACTGCCATGTGTTTTGTTGCTATGTTGGAGTGTTGTAGCATATTTTGATGATGCATCCTAAGTGCTATGATGTTGTTAAGAGCAGTTTTGCTTTGTTCTTGTTTTGCTCGTCATTTGCAAACCGTGCATCCATTTTCGGGGTTCTTCATATCGATTTTGACCGAATTCTCCTATGTTTCCAGTGGTATGCTTGGTTTGCCAAGTTGATTCCATGACCATCTTTTCCCTTCTGGAGTACCCATATGCATTGCACATCATATCTTGCATCGTGTAGGATCTATAAGTAGATGTGTCTAGAGGGGGGTGATTAGACACATAATGCTCAAGTTGCAATTTTTTAAGATTTTTCGGTTTAAGTGGAGTTTAGGCACAATTTCAACACACACAATACATATCAAGCAAGCATGCAAAGAGTATATGAGCAGCGGAATGTAAAGCATGCAACTTGCAAGAATGTAAAGAGAAGGGTTTGGAGAATTCAAACGCAATTGGAGACACAGATGTTTTTCCCGTGGTTCGGATAGGTGGTGCTATCCTACATCCACGTTGATGGAGACTTCAACCCACAAAGGGTAACGGTTGCGCGAGTCCACACAGGGCTCCACCCAAGGGTAATGGTTGCGCGAGTCCACACAGGGCTCCACCCACGAAGGGTCCACGAAGAAGCAACCACCCACAAAGGGTCCACAAAGAAGCAACCTTGTCTATCCCACCATGGCCATCGCCCACACAGGACTTGCCTCACTAGCGGTAGATCTTCACGAAGTAGGCGATCCCCTTGCCCTTACAAACTCCTTGGTTCAACTCCACAATCTTGTCGGAGGCTCCCAAGTGACACCTAGCCAATCTAGGAGACACCACTCTCCAAGAAGTAACAAATGGTGTGTAGGTAATGAACTCCTTGCTCTTGTGCTTCAAATGATAGTCTCCCCAACACTCAACTCTCTCTCATAGGATTTGGATTTGGTGGAAAGAAGATTTGAGTGGAAAGCAACTTGGGAAGGCTAGAGATCAAGATTCATATGGTAGGAATGGAATGTCTTGGTCTCAACACATGAGTAGGTGGTTCTCTCTCAGAACATATGAGTTGGAATGGTGTATGTGTTCTGATGGCTCTCTCAACAAATGAAGAGGAGGTGGAGGGGTATATATAGCCTCCACACAAAATCCAACCGTTACACACAGTTTTCCAATCTCGGTGGGACCGAATCAACAAACTCGGTCGGACCGAAAATGTAAACCTAGTGACCGTTAGAGATTTTCGGTGGGACTGACATGCAGCTCGGTAGGACCGATATGGTTAGGGTTTGGGCATAACGTAATCTCGGTGAGACTGATTACACAAACTCGGTGAGACCGAATTTGGTAATTAGCTAACCAGAGAGTTGGTCAGGCAAACTCGGTGGGATCGATTTGCTCTTTCGGTGAGACCGAAAAGTTACAAAGGGGAAACACTGAATTTACATTGCAATCTCGGTGGGACCGATTCGCTATTTCGGTGAGACCGAAAAGTTATGAAAGGGAAACAGAGAGTTTGCAACCCCATCTCGGTGAGACCGAGATCCCTATCAGTAGGACCGAATTGCTAGGGTTTGGCAGTGGCTTATGACAAATGAAAACTCGGTGGCGCCGGATAGGAAGAATCGGTAGGACCGAGTTTGTCTTAGGGTTTAGGTCATATGTGGAAGTGGGAAAGTAGCTGAGGGTTTTGGAGCATATCACTAAGCACATGAAGCAAGGGGCTCATTAAGCAACACCTCATCCCTCCTTGATAGTATTGGCTTTTCCTATGGACTCAATGTGATCTTGGATCACTAAAATGTAAAATGAGAAGTCTTGAGCTTGAAGCTTTAGCCAATCCTTTGTCCTTAGCATCTTGAAGGAGTTCCCACAACTTTTAGTCCATGCCACTCCATTGTTGAACTTACCTGAAACATGCTAGATAGAAACATTAGTCCAACAAGAGATATGTTGTCATCAATTACCAAAACCACCTAGGGAGCACTTGTGCTTTCAATCTCCCCCTTTTTGGTAATTGATGGCAACATACATCAAAGCTTTAGATAAAGATATAAAGGCCAGCAAGTAAAGCTTTGGAAGGACATGTAACAAGCATAGGCTCCCCCTACATGTATGCACTCATGTAAATATGAAATATAGAGGCATGTGAGAGCATAACCATGACAGAGTAGGCAATGTGTTACATGTATCTTGGCCATATGCATCAGAGCAAAAGATTATCAAGGAAAATACCTTCATGCTCATGAGTCCTTCTTGCAAACAGTATGTACATAAGCAAGAACTCCTCATACTCATGATTTTGATGCATATACTTACCTTGTGGTCTTGAGTTGGCTTAGGATGGAATGAACCTGCACAAACAAGGTTAGATAACACAGGTACATCCACTAGCCAGAGTAAACAAAAGAAACCACAAGAATACCAAGACTGGGATGACATGTAGAGAGTGAGTACAAAGTACCACATTGAATTCAACATGTCCCCAAGAGTAAACATATGCAATGAATTTGACGGAATTTCTTTCCCTTAGGTATCTTGCTCCCCCTGAATCTTACATGGGATATTGGGAGAAGATAGGGAACAGAAAATCAGAGCTGAAAGATACAAATGGATAGAACTTAATGCAAATACATATGAACATGTCTTTCCCCCAAAAAGACATGTGGCATCTCTCCTCTTGAACATCAAGCATCTGGGATCCTTGAGTATTCTCTCCCCCTTAGTACTTTCTCCTTTGTAGATCTCTCTCTCTCTCCCCGATGATAAGCTTTGATGTGATCTCTCTCTCCCCCTTTGACATCAATTTCCAAGAAGGTTTGTCCTGGAATCCGTCGAATAGGTTTGGTCCTTGAGATTCAGCACAAAGCAGTGAATAAAACTGTGATGCTTGTAGAGGACAAGGTTCATTGAGTGGAGCTGGATTAGAAGAAATATAGAATATGTGGCAAACTGTTTTTCCTGTTGCGAAATCGGTGGCACCGAGTGGCATGTTTCGGTAGGACCGAAAATGACATTCGGTGAAACCGAGTTCATCACAGAGAAAAAACACTTGTCACCTCAGCTCACTAGTCAAGTAAGTCTCACAAAGATTTGCAATGAATTAGCTGAAAGATTTGCAAGGAATTTGATGCAGAATTATGCAGAACAAAAATCAAAAAGAAAAGAGTGAAAGTTTCTAGATGAAGTTTTTTTTGATTGAAAAAGAAAGAAACAAATATGCAAGGGACAAATGCAATAACACAGAAAAGAACACAAGAGAACTTCATCTAGAATTGGGCGGTGACATAGTCACCTATGTTAGAGTATATTGATTTAGGAGTCAAGTGAGAACACTTGATCATAGGTCATACTCATCGTTTAAGCTCAAAATGGGGTTACCATTTTTCGTTTAAGCATCTTGATGTATTCACATGTTGTTGAGTTGCTTTGACTCATGTCTTGGAGTAAAGCTTCTCTAAGATTGAATAACATACCTTGGGTGGTGATGTGGTTCTTGCTCATGTAGTTGAACTTGTGTGGGTGCTCAAGGTTGATGTAGCTCATCGAGAGTTGGGAGCACCATTTGGAGTTTGAGTTCATCTACCTACATGGGTTAGTTCTTGCAAGGAAAAGCACTTGTGTATCCAAAAATGACAATCATGAAGCTTAATATAGAATTTGTCAAAGGAATGGTTTTGTGCTTCCTTGTCTTCAACCACTATTGTGTAGAGTCTTGGTGATGTAGAGATTGCTCAAGATATGAGTGAGTCGCAATCTCATGGAATTAGATTCAACCAAGCACCTACATGGGTTAGACAACATGCAAGGTGCAAATATATCCAAGACATAAGATAGTTATCATAAGAGATATATCATGGATTAGTCATAAGCTCATGTCTTGCATGTATCCAATGGAGTTTCTACTCCAAGTTCGAAGCATCAATGATGTTCAATTCTCCTCTCAACCTGCAAAACACTTTCTCATCAAGCGGTTTAGTGAATGTATCCGCTAATTGCTTATCGGTGCGAACATGCTTAAGATTGATGTCACCCTTAGCAACATGATCTCGAATGAAATGATGACGAACGTCAATATGCTTAGTTCAAGAATGTTGTACAGGATTATGACCAATTTTGATAGCACTTTCATTGTCACAAAGCAGTGGAACATGTTTCACATAAATCCCATAATCTTTAAGAGTTTGGGTCATCCAAAGTAATTGAGCGCAACATGAACCAGCGGAAATGTATTCCGCTTCGGCGGTGGATAAGGATACCGAGTTTTGTTTCTTGGAAGACCAAGACACAAGAGATCTGCCAAGAAATTGACAAGTACCCGAAGTGGACTTTCTATCAACCTTGTCTCCGGCATAATCCGAGTCGGAATAGCCAACAAGATCAAAAGAAGACCTCTTAGGATACCAAATGCCAAAATTTGGTGTATGGATTAAATATCTCACTATCCTTTTCACAGCCTTAAGATGACAATCTTTAGGAGCAGCTTGATATCGTGCACACATGCACACACTTAGCATAATATCGGGACGTGAAGCACATAGGTATAACAATGAACCAATCATAGAGCGATAAACCTTTTGATCAACAGGTTCACCATCTTTGGTCAAATCATTATGTCCACTAGTAGGCATGGGTGTAGACATACCTTTGCATTCTTGCATATTGAACTTCTTGAATAAGTCCTTGGTGTACTTTGTTTGAGAGACAAATGTACCTTCCTTAGTTTGCTTGATTTGCAACCCGAGAAAGAATTTGAGTTCACTCATCATAAACATCTCAAACTTCTCTGACATTAGTTTTCCAATTTTTTCACTAAAGAGAGGGTTAGTTGAACCAAATATGATATCATCAACATGAATTTGGCATACAAATAGTTCTCCATTAACCCTTTTAGTAAAAAGAGTAGAATCAATTTTACCAATTTCAAAACCACTTGTAGTAAGGAACTTGGTCAAGCATTTATACCATGCTCTAGGAGCTTGTTTAAGACCATAAAGAGCTTTGTGAAGTTTGTAAACATGATTTGGTTTCTTAGGATTGATAAAGCCGGGAGGTTGTTTGACATAAACTTCCTCCTCTATTTCACCATTTAGAAAAGCACTTTTAATGTCCATTTGGTACAAGGTGATATTATGGTGATTAGCATAGGCAAGTAAGATGCGAACGGACTCAAGTCTAGCAACGGGAGCATACGTATCACCATAGTCCATACCTTCGACTTGTGTGTACCCTTGGGCGACGAGACGTGCTTTGTTGCGAACCACTTGTCCATCTTCATCTTGCTTGTTGCGAAACACCCATTTGGTACCAATGATGTTGTGGTTGTTGTCGGGCTTCTCAACCAATATCCAAACTTGGTTTCTCTCAAAATTATGTAGCTCTTCATGCATAGCGTTTATCCAATTTGGATCTTCCAATGCTTCTTCAACCTTCATAGGTTCAATGCTAGAGATGAATGAATAGTTTTCACAAAAATTAGCTAAACGAGTTTTTGAGCGAGTGATTCTCCCGGTTTGTATATCATTGAGGATTTGCTCGACGGGATGATCTTTGGCAATCCTTGCTCGAACTCGTGAGAGATTTTGCTTGGGTCTTCGTTGAACATCTTCTTCATCTTGTTCTTCTTCTTGGCCTTCTTCATTGTTGACGTCGTCGTTCTCTTGTCGTGGTGGAGAAGGAGGTTGTTGATGTTCGTCTTGACGTATTTCCTCGTTTTCTTCATCTTGGTGTGTCCCACTTGTGGATGCTTCCGTGTCGATTCTTGGTTCACCTTGTCGTGAAGTAGAAGCTTCCACTTGGACGGATGAAGTACTCTCCTTCACCTCCGTTGGACGAATTTTGCCAATGGACAAGTCTTGAATTGCTTCTGAAGGGTCTTTGTCTCCTACATCAATTGGCAATTGCTCTACTTGCGAGCCATTAGATTCATCAAACTTCACATCTACCGTCTCTTCAACCTTTCAGGTGAAATTGTTGTAGACACGGTAAGTGTGAGAGTTTGAGCCATAACCAAGTAGAAAACCTTCATGAGATTTAGGAGCAAACTTTGAACGAAGATGCTTATCAAGAATGTAGCACTTTGAGCCGAATACTCAAAAGTATCCAACTTGAGGCTTGTTACCGGTGAGGAGCTCGTATGCCGTCTTGCCGAGTAGCTTGTGAAGATATAAGCGATTTATTGCGTGACAAGATGTCTCAACCGCTTCTGCCCAAAAGTGCTTTGGCGTCTTGTATTCATCAAGCATCGTTCTTGCCATTTCGATGAGTGTCCGGTTCTTCCTCTCAACAACTCCATTTTGTTGAGGTGTGTACGTAGCCGAGAACTCGTGTGAAATCCCTTCTTCGTCAAGAAAGGTGTCCACATTTGCGTTCTTGAACTCCGTTCCGTTGTCACTCCGAACCTTCTTGATCTTCACATCAAACTGATTTTGGGCCTTCCTAGCGAAGTTTCTGAAGATCTTCTGGACCTGCGACTTGTCATTAAGAAAGAACACCCACGTAAATCTTGAAAAGTCATCAACTATAACTAGACCAAAAGAATTTCCACCGAGACTCTTGTAGGCGTTGGGACCAAAAAGATCCATGTGAAGTAGCTCGAGTGGCCTCCTTGTGGTCATGATGTTCTTCACGGGATGTCTTCCTCCAACTTGTTTACCTGCTTGACAAGCACTGCAAAGTCTATCCTTATCAAATATGACATCGTTAACTCCAAGGATATGATTTCCTTTAATAAGCTTGTCAAGGTTTCTCATGCAAACGTGACCTAGTCGTCTATGCCACAACCAACCTTTTGAGGATTTAGCAACAAAGCAAGTTTTAGGTTGTGCCTTTTTAGAGAAATCGACAATGTAAAGATCTCCTCTACGCATACCCGTAAAGACCATTTTATGATTGTCTCGACGAAATACTTGGCAATCTACCTCAGTAAATAGGACATTCAAACCGAAATCAGCAAGTCTAGATACTGAAAGTAAGTTGTAGCCCAGAGATTCAACGAGCATGACATTTTGAATGGAACTATCATGTGAGATGGCCACCTTACCAAGGCCAACCACTTTACCCTTTGAATTATCACCAAAGGTGACATATTTTCGAGGGCCGTCATTTTCAGCAAGCTCACGAAACATCTCTTCATCTCCGGTCATATGATCAGTACATCCACTATCAAGAACCCATTCCTTTCCTCCTGATTCATATCCCCGAAGATTTTCCATAAGACCAAAAGGTCTCATTGCTTCATCAAGATCGAAGTCACTGTCATCATCATCATAATATTCATGTTCATCATGATCTTGTGACTCATCATTTCCTAGAGAGGGTAATTCATTAGATAAACGACCATCAAAGTGGTTACTTTTATGAATTCTTATAGCTTTGAATATGATATCTTTAATGATTCCAACATCTCCTTTAGCATGCTTAAGATTGGCAAGTTCAAAAAGACATTTACCAAAACTAGGATCACTAGAGTTCATCTTACTCAAGGCAATAGATTTATGGAGAATTTCATCCAAAGTTTTCAAGGAATAATCGGGAAATCGTTCCTCAAGAAATTTCCATATGGTATAGGCACAATTGTGAGTAGGCAAACTAGCAATCAAATTTTTGGGCAATCCTCTAATGATGAGCTCAATAGTTCTAAGATTGCGAATCATGTCAATATCTTCATCTAGGGTAGGATGCAAAGGATCAATATGAGGTGCACAAGGGCTAGCAATATACTTGTTCAAATGATATTGATTGAAGATTACAAGCATCTCATTTTTCCACTCATGGAAATACTCTCCATCAAGAATAGGCACTCTATGTCTAAGACTCCCTAATGTAGACACATCCATCTTCCTCCAATGGTGATTAAACCAAGGCAATGGAGACCAAAGCTCTGATACCACTTGTAGGATCTAGAAGTAGATGTGTCTAGAGGGGGGTGATTAGACACATAATGCTCAAGTTGCAATTTTTTAAGCTTTTTTGGTTTAAGTGGAGTTTAGGCACAATTTCAACACACACAATACATATCAAGCAAGCATGCAAAGAGTATATGAGCAGCGGAATGTAAAGCATGCAACTTGCAAGAATGTAAAGAGAAGGGTTTGGAGAATTCAAACGCAATTGGGGACACGGGTGTTTTTCCCGTTATTCGGATAGGTGGTGCTATCCTACATCCACGTTGATGGAGACTTCAACCCACAAAGGGTAACGGTTGCGCGAGTCCACACAGGGCTCCACCCAAGGGTAATGGTTGCGTGAGTCCACACAGGGCTCCACCCATGAAGGGTCCACGAAGAAGCAACCACCCACAAAGGGTCCACGAAGAAGCAACCTTGTCTATCCCACCATGGCCATCGCCCACACAGGACTTGCCTCACTAGCGGTGGATCTTCACGAAGTAGGCGATCCCCTTGCCCTTACAAACTCCTTGGTTCAACTCCACAATCTTGTCGGAGGCTCCCAAGTGACACCTAGCCAATCTAGGAGACACCACTCTCCAAGAAGTAACAAATGGTGTGTAGGTAATGAACTCCTTGCTCTTGTGCTTCAAATGATAGTCTCCCCAACACTCAACTCTCTCTCATAGGATTTGGATTTGGTGGAAAGAAGATTTGAGTGGAAAGCAACTTGGGAAGGCTAGAGATCAAGATTCATATGGTAGGAATGGAATGTCTTGGTCTCAACACATGAGTAGGTGGTTCTCTCTCAGAACATATGAGTTGGAATGGTGTATGTGTTCTGATGGCTCTCTCAACAAATGAAGAGGAGGTGGAGGGGTATATATAGCCTCCACACAAAATCCAACCGTTACACACAGTTTTCCAATCTCGGTGGGACCGAATCAACAAACTCGGTCGGACCGAAAATGTAAACCTAGTGACCGTTAGAGATTTTCGGTGGGACTGACATGCAACTCGCTAGGACCGATATGGTTAGGGTTTGGGCATAACGTAATCTCAGTGAGACCGATTACACAAACTCGGTGAGACCGAATTTGGTAATTAGCTAACCAGAGAGTTGGTCAGGCAAACTCGGTGGGACCGATTTGCTCTTTCGATGAGACCGAAAAGTTACAAAGGGGAAACACTGAATTTACATTGCAATCTTGGTGGGACCGATTCGCTCTTTCGGTGAGACCAAAAAGTTACGAAAGGGAAACAGAGAGTTTGCAACCCCATCTCGGTGAGACCGAGATCCCTATCGGTAGGACCGAATTGCTAGGGTTTGGCAGTGGCTTATGACAAATGAAAACTCGGTGGCGCCGAATAGGAAGAATCGGTAGGACCGAGTTTGGCTTAGGGTTTAGGTCATATGTGGAAGTGGGAAAGTAGCTGAGGGTTTTGGAGCATATCACTAAGCACATGAAGCAAGAGGCTCATTAAGCAACACCTCATCCCTCCTTGATAGTATTGGCTTTTCCTATGGACTCAATGTGATCTTGGATCACTAAAATGTAAAATGAGAAGTCTTGAGCTTGAAGCTTTAGCCAATCCTTTGTCCTTAGCATCTTGAAGGAGTTCGCACAACTTTTAGTCCATGCCACTCCATTGTTGAACTTATCTGAAACATGCTAGATAGAAACATTAGTCCAACAAGAGATATGTTGTCATCAATTACCAAAACCACCTAGGGAGCACTTGTGCTTTCACATCTCATGTCATGTCTTGCATCATGTTGCTTGTGCATTGCACCGTGATTGATTGTTGTTCTATTGCTTGTGTTCTTGCTTTGGGTAGAGTCGGGAGATGAGTTCGTGAACGAGGATCCTGTCGATTAAGTTTACGAGGAGCAAGATTTCGACAACCCTCGGAACTTTGCAGGCAAGATGATCATTACCCCCGATATCACTTCTATCTTTTCTTGCTAGTTGTTCTCTCTATTGCTATGTCGCGCTACCTACCACTTGTTTATCAAGCCTCCCATATTGCCATGTCAAGTCTCTAACCCACCTTCCTAGCAAACCGTTGTTTGGCTATGTTACTGCTTTTGCTCAGCCTCTCTTATAGCGTTGCTAGTTGCAGGTGCCTTGCAGGTTGTTCCATGTTGGAACATGGATATGTTGGGATATCACAATATCTCTTATTTAATTAATGCATCTATATACTTGGCAAAGGGTGGAAGGCATGGCCTTTTGCTCGGTGTTTTGTTCCACTCTTGCCGCCCTAGTTTCCGTCATACCGGTGTTATGTTCCTTGATTTTGCGTTCCTTACACGGTTGGGGTTATGGGACCCCCTTGACAGTTCCCTTTGAATAAAACTCCTCCAGCAAGGCCCAACCTTGGTTTTACCATTTGCCTAATAACAACTAAAATTTGCCTAGGGTGTAATTAACCTGAGGAGTTTCTTAATCAACAACCCGGGCCAGTGTTCCTCTGAGTGCTGGTCCAACCTGGGCGATGTCCAGCGCCCCCTGGGCAACCAGGGTCTCAGCCAACCTGGCGTCTTTCCCATCTGGTGTGCCCTGAGAACGAGATACGTGCGACTCCTATCGGGATTTTTCGGCACATCGGGCGGTCTTGCTGGTCTTGTTTTACCATTGTCGAAATGCCTTGTAACCAGGATTCCGAATTTGATCGATTTGTTCCGGGAGAAGGAATATCCTTCATTGATCGTGAGAGCTTGTGATGGGATAAGTTGGGACACCCCTGCAGGGTATAAACTTTCGAGAGCCGTGCCCGTGGTTATGTGGCAGATGAGAATTTGTTAATATCCGGTTGTAGAGAACATGACACTTGACTTAACTAAAATACATCTACCGTGTGTGTAACCGTGATGGTCTAAGTGAACACGGTTGGGTTATGTTTGAACGTAAGTAGTTCAGGATCACCTCTAGTTTACGACCGTTGCATAGTTTCTCATCTTACTCTTGTACTCGTATGTTAGCCACCATATTTGCTTAGAGCTTGCTGCAACTCCACCTAATAACCACATCCTACCTATAAGCTTAAATAGTCTTGATCTCGCGGGTTGTGAGATTGCTGAGTCCTCGTGACTCACAGATACTACCAAAACAGTTGCAGGTGTCGATGATACCAGTGCAGGTGATGCCACCGAGCTCAAGTGGGAGTTCGATGAAGACCTTGGCCGTTACTATGTTTTCTTTCCGGATGATCAGTAGTGGTGCCCAGTTGGGACGATCGGGATTTAGCATTTGGGGTTGTCTTCTTTTCTTTTGGATTCGTTTGCAGTTGGACCTTGTGTGTACTCTGAATGATGTATGGATTATTTGATCATTGTGTGACGTGGCGATTGTAAGCCAACTATTTACTTCCTTGTTCATTACATGGGATTGTGTGAAGATGACCCTTCTTGCGACAATACCAAAATGCGGTTATGCCTCTAAGTCATGCCTCGACACGTGGGAAATATAGCCGCATCTTGGGCGTTACACTCCTAGCATAATGGCGAGTGCGTTATGTTTACACTCAAGCTACACGGGTTCGAATCTCCCCACCTACCTAACAACGAAAGCTAAGGGAGGGAACTTCCCCCCTTAGCCTCATTTTTTTAATAGTATACTATAGTGACCTAAACACTCTTATATTAGTTTACGGAAGGAGTACTATTTTTCATAAAGATGATGTAGCAAGTTTGGGGCCGATAATTCACCTCTCAGCCTGGGCTCAGATGAGCCCGGTGAACTGTAACACTGTAAAAAATAGAAAAAAATTGCAAGCAAGATGCGCATGTGCGTGATGGCCATTTAAAATTTGTTGAAGTTTGGACATTCTAAAAGCATGCGGCAAAAAACACAAAATCAGACGTGAACGTGTTGTTTTCAAATGTTTCTCACAAACCTGAATTTTTTTGCCACGAACTCGTCGAATGTCCAAACTTCATGAAATTTTGCATGAACATCACGCATTTGAGCATCTTGCATCACAAAAAACATTGGAATTTTTTGAATTTTTCCTATTTTTAAAGCAGGTATTGTTCATGCCTAGGCTCATCTGAGCCCGGGCACCAAATCGCCGCTCTCGGCATTGGCTATCTAATGTACGTATTGTTATGCAGAGGTTGTGTGTAAATACTTTTGTTGATTGTATCACTTTCATGCAACTTATCGAGTCACTAGCTACAAAGAGGTTCCATTTATCGAGAAAATCTATATCATCAAGTAAGGTAGTAGCATGTTTCTGCTGGGGCATATTTGGATGCCTTCACCCTCTACCATACTTTTGCACGATCCATATGCAAGTAAATGTGTACGTTTTTGTAATCGAACCCATGGGATATATGTTCTGTCTATACAAAGTTGCAAGTTTACAACTACTAACCAGTGAAATGAAGCGAACCGAGCTATGCTCGGTTTCTTGTGGTGAAAATAGGTGCTCGCATTTTTCTGTATTTACGTTAGATTTTTCGATAATGTTCATTCAATGGGATGTGATATTCCCGTCGACTAACAGGTGCCTGTGGTGACTTCGTCAATTTCAAGATGTTATGATGGTTCGGTATCTTAGACGTACTCATAGGGGTATGATGGGTGGGTGCGTCATACAGGTGAGTGTATGTGTGTGTATGTGAGCATGTGCGTTTACACGGTGTTAAAAATATAGTGAAATAAAAATATATTCTTTTAGTTTTGAAAAACACTAATTAAGATGACCTTGCCCCCTGTATGTTTACTGCAAATCAGTGTCTAGCACATCAACTATATATTTGTGCAATTTTTTAGCAAGGAAACATCCACATTATTGTTATTTCATTACTTTTTTAAATGCATATAAGTACACCGTTTTTCCATGCCGTGTAGAAGAATACTTTAACTTGATCGCGGATAGACCAGAATTAATGTGCTCGGGGTGAACAGTGAAAGTCTCGGGAAGATCTCTCTCTCTAGCATGGGAAAAACTGACAATGACACATTGGACCCTTTGCCTTTGGTCTTTGAGTTGGAAGTGATCGTAGAAAAAGCACGCTACAGACGCATGAGAAGACACGACGCCTGAGTAGACTAGAGCCCGTAGGCATTCATAGCGAACAGCGAGCGAGGTGCCAGGCATACTTTGCATGGGCCCGAAAGATCTTTATATGGGGACTCCATTGATCGGTTTTTGCATGCATTTCTGGGTTGATTGTGTCTGTGCTAATGATTGGCCAGGGTGCCACAGTGGCAGTATCATGCATGCACGTTGCTTGCTTGCCCTAGCTATGGATGAGCTTCCCTCAGCCATGCAGGCAGTGGAAAATCCTCTTCCCCAAACCAACATACATATATGTGATCACCTTTTTTCCCTCGAAAATTTTAGCGAACACGAAGTTTGAGTTTCTGCTTGCTGATTTTCTTTCCCAACCGGGCAGGCTCCTTATCATTAATTGATTAACGAGTAGTGCCTCTGTCTTGATTTATTGGTTTACGCGGAACGTTTCCCCTTGCAGCCCCCCCCCCCCTCCCTTCCGCTGCCCTCCCCAGGGCGGCTCGAGGGCGCCTAGGGTTTCCCCGGCGCCGCCCCTCTCCATCCTCCCTCCCTCCCTTGTCGTCACCCGAGGCGGTCGTCGGGCAGCGCCTGTGCGGCTGCCGATGACGATGGCGGCGAGGTCTCCGTCGCTTCTCTCTCGAGAAGGACTCCGCATCCAGGGCGGCGGCCCTTGGCGGCAAGGCGGCGCCGTCTCCGGCTGGCGGCGTGCGCGGGAGGTGCGGGTCGGCTTCCTCGGCTGCTCGGGCGGCGAGGAGCAGGCGGATTGCGGCCGTGGGGCGGCGAGGTCATCCTTCCTCCGCTCCAGATCTGAAGGTCAGGCTCCCCTCTCTGCTCTCTGCCTCTGCTGGCTCGTTCGATTTGGGGCCTCTGGCCGCTGGATCTGGTGCCGGCGGGGTGCGCCCCAAACTGGTGGTGTGGGTTGAGCCCGGGGGAAACCCCTGTTTGGTCTTTTCCAGCACGGCGGCGGCGGCGCCTTTTGGCGTCGTTCTACTCCCTAGAGTTGCCGTTGTGGGCTCCCCTCCACACCCCGGCCAATGTTCCCGGGCGAAAGCCCGAATCCTTGCTGGATGGGCGGCGGCGGCGCCAGGTGCGTCGTGTCCTCCTTGGAGGCGCCGCTTGGGGAAGATTGGTGCTTTGGGGTTGCGTGCTGCAGCGTGTAGGTGGGCGGCTAGTGTCTATCGAGTCCTTGTGGCTCGGTAGCTCCTTCACTTCGGCAACTCTTCCGGCGGCTTACCCTCTACGATTGGCTGCCTTTGGTGTCTGCGGTGTTGCTGTTGTGTGTGTGCTCCGACTTGTGGTCATGCTCCGTGACGGGCCCAGTCTCGAGACCAACCATTGCTCAAGCTCTCGGGTGAGCGTCTCTTCATTTGACGGTGCGGCGCCTTCGAGCCTAGGCGAGGGGAAGGGATCCCCTTCGATGTTAGAGATGGAAGGTGTTGGGTCATCTCCTCTGCTGGTTTCCAGTCCTGTGTTCAATTCCTCTGCCGGTGCTGATCCTCGCGGCTGCACTCATAGTCATATTGGTGCCTTGCTGTAGTGGGCTTATCCTCAACTAGCAGTTCTTCATAGTTTATTTTCTGTTTGCTGGTTGTAGGTGTAGTGTTGTAAGCTGTTCTTGCAGCCCCCTTGTATCGTTTGGCCGATGTTGTGTGGTGTTCTTGTTCTTGTACTCCTGGCCGGTTGATGGCTTTGTTAATTCAAAGTCGGGCTCTTCTTGAGCCTTCGTTCTAAAAAAAATTTATTGGTTTATTTAGTATTTTGTATCAAATTTTCGAATTAACAATATGTTAATGCATGTCACAGAAAATAATATCATTAGAGACTATATTCAAATACGAATCCAAGAATAGAATTTTTTATGACATGCATCAACATTTTATCGGTTAAATATATAATCAAATTTTGACACAAAATACGGAAAGTACTAACAAAGGAGGATGGAGGTAATACTCCTACATTGTTACGAACAGCTAGTACTAGTACTACGAGAGAGAGAGAAGGGAAAGAGAAAGCGAGTTCTTTGTGTTTATTTATAATTTGCATACTACAACGGATATGTACTACTCTACATACGTCCATATGCATTTCTGACGCCTGCGAGCGCATCATTTATGGATCGCCTCCCACATTTTTCAGTGGGGATTGACCGATCGACAGGGGCGTACTAGTACGGACGAGGAGTGAGCTGATCGAGTTGATTGCTGAGTTGGTTTGCGAGTTGCGACAAGGTGGTCGTGGCAGTGGCAGCAGCAGCTACGTGCAAGCACCATCAATCCATCGGACGACGTGCATGCATGGCCGGCCGGCCGGCGACCCTGAAACAGACCGGCATCAATGTCCACTGTGGAGGCCTGCGTCGCCGACGTCACCGTACGTGCCTTCTCCCCCCGGAAAACCATGGCGCCTGCCAGTCATGCACCACAGGCCAGTCGTCTCCTGCTTGCTCGCTTGCTCCTGCGTGCGTGCGTGCATGGGAGTGAGCGGCCTTTGTTTTTGGAGGATGCGTACGTAGGAGTGACCGAGATAGCGATCGAGTATTCGTCACGACAGCAGCAGGGAGGCAAGCAAGCAAAGCGATCGATCCATCGATCTCCCACCGGAACAGGCAAAGAATGTCGTGCCTTTCCACGCCAGGCCCCATGCAGGCCCAGGGTGATCGATCGCGTCAATGATATACTAGTACTACTACTACGATGTCACCGTGCATGCATGCATGAATGCACGGCGTACCGTTTTAGCAACATGTTCTTTCTCTTTGCGTGTGTATGCTTTGCAGGGTTCTCCTCTCGCGCAGAAAAGACTAGAGAGAGATGTGTGTGTGTGTGAGATGAATTGTCCGAGCTGCATGCATGCAAATGGACAATGCCACGCTTTTGCATGCATGCATGCATGGAGGATCGACACGGGCACGGCCACAGTACATAAGGACCAAAGCGCGCTATAGCTAGCTATAGCCTATAACGATCGCTCAAACTCAAAGCGTGGGCGGATATATGCGTGCGTGAAAGCAAAGGAGATATGCAGATAGAAGGTTAAAGACAAAATCAGCCATGCACGTCTCGTCAAATCGCCATGCTTGTCTTCTAAGCAAGGCCGACCGGGTCCGTTGTTTTAATTTACTGCATGCAATCACGCGTCAAGATCTGTAGAAGATTAAAGACAAAATCAACCATGCACACGTCTCGTCAGATCGTCCCACTTGTCTTTTCGCAAAAAGAAAAACAATATCGTCGTGTATACTTGTCGGTTAAGCAAGGCCGACCTGGTTATTTTAAGTTACTGCCTGCCTGCATGCATGCAACGAGGGACAATCATGTAAAGCTGTCCTAGCCCGGGATATATGATGCTAAATCTAACGGCATGCTGTGCACGGATGCTAAAACCACTGCACCGTATCACTCCAGCCTACAGGGAGAGACGAGGACAGGGGAGGCAGATCGAGCATCTGGCCTGTGGGAAGCAACCAACACATGCGTGCATCCAATATCAACCTAGCTAAGCTAGCACCGTAGCTTTCACTTTGGAAGCGGGAGAAGAGGCTTTGGGCTTGGAATTTGGAAAGAAACAAGCTGGGCAAGAGGACCTTTGGGAATGGCGTTGTTGCGTGCGGCAGAAGCATCCGTCAGTCAGTCAGAGTCAGCACAGGGGAGGAGAAGTACCACGCCCCATACTTACCAGCATCGCACTCTAGCTCTAATTTTTCGTGCACGTCCGGTATGCATTTATGCGCCCGTGCATATGTGTATTCTGACTTTGTACACAGGCAATGGCAATGGCGATGGCATGCGTCTGAAACTTGCATGTTGTTGTGTAGTGTACCGCACCACAGAGAGATTCTATTTCGGTTGGAAAGATGGCAAACAAATATATGAGCGAGAAACTGGACGTCTACCTCAGGAGTTTACGAGTGATGGATGGATCGATCGGTATGCTATGCATGCAGAGCCTCCCATGCATGGTCTTGTCTTATAGCCCTTGAACTTTTGCCGCCGTGCATAGGGGCAGCGGTTGGATCGATGCATCACGCATACATGTGTGGTGTACGTACGAGACTCAGTGACCCGTCAGTCATAGTCGGCTGTCACGTTACGCACGTACGCCGAGTGGATTGATCGACGAGTCACGTCCAGGTCCATCCATAGAGTTTGTGCGAACTGTATGTTTGGCGCATACGTGCACATACATAGAGTTTGTGCGAACTGATCATCGGGCGTGATCAACATGCATAGACTCAAGTGATCTTTCTTTCTCCTCTCGCAAGGCGGCTAGAAAAATCCATCTTCCCCCGATCTTCATCGGCGAGCTCATGAATTCGTCTCCCCTCGGTTTGTCGCTCCGCCAGCAGGTGGCAGGGAGGGGATTTTTCATGTCTCAGATCTGGCTAGTAGATAGATGAGGTTTTAGTCCTCGCATGGACGGGTTAGAAAGGATGGTGGCGTTTCTTCTTTGAGTCAGCCTTGCGGGTTTCGATCTTTCTCAAGTTCGTCCATTTGGACGGATTACACGGAGCTTCGGCATAGATTCCTGCCAGCTCATCGAGACGGTGAGGTTAGGGTTTTTCGTCGTGCGTATACAACGACGATATTTGGTGTCAGCTTCTTCGGATCTATTCAAGGATTCAACGGCGATAATTGCGGCTCCGAGGCGCTGGTCCTTAGGGGCACGTGCACGAAGACTTTCCGACTGTCAACGATAAAGTCAAGTCGGTTCCGATATGGGAGCGGCAACAATGGTGCATCGGCGATCGTTCTGGCGGCGGCGATGATCGTTCGGTGGCCATGAACCTCTGTATATTTTTTACTATGTTTGAGGTGTTTTATATTTTTGATGAATTTTTATAATAGATATGATACTTTTCGCAAAAAAACATGCGTAGATCGAACAGGAACTGCTCATCTTTAATCTTGGAGCTTCTTCGAGAATGATCGGAGATGAAACTTGATCGACCGGTCACATCCATCACGCCTGCCCAAAGGCCAAAGCTGAGCGTGTGGGTGTGGCCTCAGCTGACCGATCTATCGGGTCGGGTCGGGTCGCCTACGGGTGAGCTTCATGATTTCGCTCCATCGGCATGTGCGGCGTGCACGCCATGGACGCGATCATTCGTGCGTGCCTCCCCTCGGTCGACGGAGGCCATGCGTCCACGACCAGCAATTAATGGTCTCTTCTTCTTCGGTCTTTCTTTTGCGGCTACCACCGGCGCCCACGAGATCGAGCTAGGGTAGGAGTAGGAGCCCTCTCCAATCGATCGGCGTGACAGTCATGCTTCGATGTGGGTCGTCAGTCAAGCGGTGTGCGCCGCGGCAGGGCAAAGATCAAAATCCTTTAAAAAAAGGGCGCACAGATGGAAAAAGATGGAAATTTCTGTCCCCATCTGGTGGCACCCGGGCTATATCACGCTTAGGGCATCTGCAGGCGAACCCATAAACCTTCCGCAACAATTCAGATCATGCTTTTTGGACCGTGCTTTTCGAACCGCGAAAGCCATCCAACACCGATTTGTATTGATCTGCAGGGTGATCCGGACGCGATTTCTCCTGCAAATTGAAGACAAAAGTGTGGAAGGTTTGCGGTAGTCCGAACACCCGAAACGTAGGACTCCGACACCCCAGGCCCACCCAATCCCCCCTCCCAGTCCCATTTTCTTTCACTCCGCCTCTTTTTTCCCCTTACTTTGCATCCGCACCCTCCACCTCCGCCACCGTTGCTGTTCGTCTCCAGCCGCCAGAGAGGCATTGCCGGACATCTGCAACTAGCACCGACGCGTCCGCTCGTCGTTCCGACGAAGCTTTCAGCCTTGGAGCCATTTGTACCTAGGTACACTCCGCGCCCTGTCGATGACCTCCATGGCGGACACCACACCCGACAGGTGTTCGGTCAAATGTCATTGAACTTATTTTCAAATGCTATATCTTTTTTTAGAGTACGTAGGATGGTGAGCTACTCGACCATGGAGAATGAGTTGTTGTGCGATGCGTGGCTGGCCGTATCCGTGGATTTCATAGGCAGGACGAGAGGACGCCCTTCTGGGAGCAAGTGCATGAAAAGTTTTACGCACGAAAGGACATTACACCCTATGACATGTACATCATTCGACCACGCAACGTGAGGTCGTTGTCGTATCGCTGTCACACTATCCATATCAACGTCATCAAGTTTTGCAACTTGGTTTGTCAGCTCGAGGCAAGGTGACCATTGCACGCGAACATGGACATCGTAAGTTTATTTCCTCTTGCTCAACTTGTTGATTGATTCATTCACACAATATTGGTCTACACAATGTATGCAGGCTGCACGTGCCGCCGTGGTGTAGCACATAACAGAGGGACGGCCATTTACGTGCACACACTGCTGGATGAAGCTGAAGGGGAAGTTTGTGTGGAACGAGATAATACTTTCATGAAAAACTTGCTGGACATATGGGATCTAGTTGAATTGAAGACATTGTTGTACTAGACTTAATTTGCACGTTATGTATGGATGATTTGTGCTATTCGATCCGAACTTTAATGGATATCGAATGATTTGCACGAATTTTGTCCGGTTAATTGAAATACGGTCATCCGCATCCGTGTCCGTGGACAGATCCAACAGGATTTTTACGGGGTGCCGTTGGAGATGCCCTTATGCGAAGTGACGGCATATTGAACCTCCGCAAAGTCCGTCCATGGAGGGTGAGTTGGGGCTTAAGATCAGGTTATAAGACATGGTCGGTGGACAACGGGTCAATATTTCTATACTAATCATTGTTGATGTAGAGGAGGAGGCTAGGGCCCCGCCAATTCCTTTGAGTTTCACTCTTGCGAACCCTAAACTCTAAACCCTAACCCTAAATTCTAAGACTGGAATACTTAACGCGTTAAATACAACACTGCATGGATTGAGGCGCAAAAAATCTCAAATATCCTTCATCGTGAGACATATAACCATCCCTATAAACGAAAACCAACATCTTTTGTCTGATGGTGCCTGCTCTAGTCCCCTTATGAAAATTTCGTTCGTTTTTGTCTTATTTTTTTTATTTTTTATCGGTTTTCTTTGTTGTCTTTTTGTTTTTTCAGTATATGTCTAGTGTTTTCAATACAACTTGTTTATTTGTCATACACGTGCAATAATTTATTTTGCATACATGATGAACACTTTTTTTGACTTATAAAAATATTTTAAAAAATTATGTGATTTGTATTTGCATTGTATAATTTTATTTCTAAAATGTCATGAACAATTTTTTGATACACATCAACATTATTTTAAAATATCGTGAACACTTTTTCTGAATGATATAAACATTCTTCTACATTACGTGAACTTTTTTCACATTGTATAAATATATTATAGAAATGTCATATATTTTTTTAAATTTGCGACCAGTTTTGGAATATAATGATTTTTTAATGATACGAACATTAAAAAAATTACTTGAACGTTTCATTCCAGCGTATACATGTTTTAAATGTCATAAACATATTTATGAAATGCATTGAAAAATATTAAATGATATGAACATGTTTTGAATGCTATTAACATTTTTTAAGAGTGGCACGGACATTTTTTGAATGTGCGACACTTTAAAATTATTTAAATTGATTTTTGGAACATACGTATTTATAATATTTTAAAAATATAAACAAAAGTAAAGACGAATAGAAAAAAAGAAAAAGAAAAATAGATGAAACTAACGTTTTTTACTGCAAGCTTACAAAGCTTCATTAGATTGTCACCATATTTATAGGGATGTATAGAAGATCACCGGGCTAGCCTAACCAAACATACCGGCCAGCCTATAAGATAAATAATGCTTTGTCAAATTGTGAGCCTCGACATTTGAGGGAGCAACTAGTTAACGAGCGCTCCTTCGGGAGCCTCGCAACGATCAGCGTCACTTGGCGCGTTCTCATCCATTTGTCACGTGTCGCGCTCTGGGCCTTCCCTTCGGATTTTGTTTTTTTTCACACGTATTTTCGGATTTTAAAACATTTTTTTTGGGTTTTCGACGTTTTGTTTTTTCACCGATCTTCCTTGGGTTTTTGATAAAAAAATAATAAAAAAAATATTTTTCGCGAAATAACGAGTTTTTTTCCTTTCGTGAGAGTCACGGTTTTGCTTTCTCGAGAGGTACAGTTCTACTTTCGTGATAGTCACGGCTGTGCCTCTCGGAAACGAAAAAACACGTTTTTTTCCTTCCGCGAGAGGCACGGTTTTGCTTTCGCGGTAGTCACGGTCATGAAGGAAATATGCCCTAGAGGCAATAATAAAGTTATTATTTATTTCCTTGTATCATAATAAATGTTTATTATTCATGCTAGAATTGTATTAACCGGAAACATAATACATGTGTGAATACATAGACAAACAGAGTGTCACTAGTATGCCTCTACTTGACTAGCTCGTTGATCAAAGATGGTTATGTTTTCTAACCATAGACATGAGTTGTCATTTGATTAACGGGATCACATCATTAGGAGAATGATGTGATTGACTTGACCCATTCCGTTAGCATAGCACTTGATCGTTTAGTTTGTTGCTATTGCTTTCTTCATGACTTATACATGTTCCTATGACTATGAGATTATGCAACTCCCGTTTACCGAAGGAACACTTTGTGTGCTACCAAACGTCACAACGTAACTGGGTGATTATAAAGGTGCTCTACAGGTGTCTCCAAAGGTACTTGTTGGGTTGGCGTATTTCGAGATTAGGATTTGTCACTCCGATTGTCGGAGAGGTATCTCTGGGCCCTCTCGGTAATGCACATCACTTAAAGCCTTGCAAGCATTGCAGCTAATGAGTTAGTTGCGGGATGATATATTATAGAACGAGTAAAGAGACTTGCCGGTAACGAGATTGAACTAGGTATTAAGATACCGACGATCGAATCTCGGGCAAGTAACATACCGATGACAAAGGGAACAACGTATGTTGTTATGCGGTCTGACCGATAAAGATCTTCGTAGAATATGTAGGAGCCAATATGAGCATCCAGGTTCCGCTATTGATTATTGACCGGAGACGTATCTCGGTCATGTCTACATTGTTCTCGAACCCATAGGGTCCGCACGCTTAACGTTACGATGACAGTTTTATTATGAGTTTATATGTTTTGATGTACCGAAGGTTGCTCGGAGTCCCGGATGTGATCACGGACATGACGAGGAGTCTCGAAATGGTCGAGACATAAACATTGATATATTGGAAGCCTATGTTTGGACATCGGAAGTGTTCCGGGTGAAATCGACATTTTACCGGAGTACCGGGAGGTTACCGGAACCCCCCGGTAACCTAATGGGCCTTAATGGGCCTAGTGGAGGAAGTAGAGAGGAGGCCAAGGGGCAGCCGCGCGCCCCTCCCCCCCCAAGTCCGAATTGGACAAGGAGGGGGGCGGCGCCCCCCTTTCCTTTCCCCTCTTTCTCTCCTTCGCCCCAAGTCCTAGTCCAACATGGAAAGGGGGGAGTCCTACTCCCAGTGGGAGTAGGACTCCTCCTGGCGCGCCCCTTTCCTGGCCGCACCTCCTCCCCCTTGCTCCTTTATATACGGGGGCAGGGGGCACCCCATAGACACAACAATTGATTATTGATCTCTTAGCCGTGTGCGGTGCCCCCCTCCACCATAATCCTCGATAATATTGTAGCAGTGCTTAGGCGAAGCCCTGCGACGGTAGAACATCAAGATCGTCACCACGCCGTCGTGCTGACGGAACTCTTCCCCGACATTCTGCTGGATCTGAGTCCGGGGATCGTCATCGAGCTGAACGTGTGCTAGAACTCGGAGGTGCCGTAGTTTCAGTGCTTGATCAGTCGGGACGTGAAGACGTACGACTACATCAACCGCGTTGTGCTAACGCTTCCGCTTTCGGTCTACGAGGGTACGTAGACAACACTCTCCTCTCTTGTTTCTATGCATCACCATGATCTTGCGTGTGCGTAAGAAATTTTTTGAAATTACTACGTTCCCCTACAGTGGCATCCGAGCCTAGGTTTTATGCGTTGATGTTGTGCACGAGTAGAACACAAGTGAGTTGTGGGCGATATAAGTCATACTGCTTACCAGCAAGTCATACTTTGGTTCGGCGGTATTGTTGGATGAAGCGGCCCGGACCGACATTACGCGTACGCTTACGCGAGACTGGTTCTACCGACGTGCTTTGCACACAGGTGGCTGGCGGGTGTCAGTTTCTCCAACTTTAGTGAACCAAGTGTGGCTATGCTCAGTCCTTGCGAAGGTTAAAACAGCACCAACTTGACAAACTATCATTGTGGTTTTGATGCGTAGGTAAGAATGGTTCTTGCTAAGCCCATAGCAGCCACGTAAAACTTGCAACAACAAAGTAGAGGACGTCTAACTTGTTTTTGCAGGGCATGTTGTGATGTGATATGGTCAAGACATGATGCTAAATTTTATTGTATGAGATGATCATGTTTTGTAACCGAGTTATCGGCAACTGGCAGGAGCCATATGGTTGTCACTTTATTGTATGCAATGCAATCGCGCTGTAATGCTTTACTTTATCACTAAGCGGTAGCGATAGTCGTGGAAGCATAAGATTGGCGAGACGACAACGATGCTACGATGGAGATCAAGGTGTCGCGCCGGTGACGATGGTGATCATGACGGTACTTCGAAGATGGAGATCACAAGTACAAGATGATGATGGCCATATCATATCACTTATATTGATTGCATGTGATGTTTATCGTTTATGCATCTTATCTTGCTTTGATTGACGGTAGCATTATAAGATGATCCCTCACTAAATTATCAAAGTATAAGTGTTCTCCCTGAGTATGCACCGTTGCGAAAGTTCTTCGTGCTGAGACACCACGTGATGATCGGGTGTGATAGGCTCTATGTTCAAATACAACGGGTGCAAAACAGTTGCACACACGGAATACTCAGGTTAAACTTGACGAGCCTAGCATATAACAGATATGGCCTCGGAACACGGAGACCGAAAGGTCGAGCGTGAATCATATAGTAGATATGATCAACATAGTGATGTTCACCATTGAAACTACTCCATCTCACGTGATGATCGGACATGGTTTAGTTGATTTGGATCACGTGATCACTTAGAGGATTAGAGGGATATCTTTCTAAGTGGGAGTTCTTAAGTAATATGATTAATTGAACTTAAATTTATCATGAACTTAGTACCTGATAGTATCTTGCTTGTCTATGTTTGATTGTAGATAGATGGCTCGTGCTGTTGTTCCGTTGAATTTTAATGCGTTCCTTGAAAGCAAAGTTGAAAGATGATGGTAGCAATTACACGGACTGGGTCCGTAACTTGAGGATTATCCTCATTGTTGCACAGAAGAATTACGTCCTGGAAGCACCGCTAAGTGCCAAGCCTGCTGCAGGAGCAACACCAGATGTTATGAACGTCTGGCAGAGCAAAGCTGATGACTACTCGATAGTTCAGTGTGCCATGATTTACGGCTTAGAACCGGGTCTTCAACGACGTTTTGAACGGCATGGAGCATATGAGATGTTCCAGGAGTTGAAGTTAATATTTCAAGAAAATGCCCGAATTGAGAGATATGAAGTCTCCAATAAGTTCTATAGCTGCAAGATGGAGGAGAATAGTTCTGTCAGTGAACATATACTCAAAATGTCTGGGTATCATAATCACTTGACTCAACTGGGGGTTAATCTTCCTGTTAATAGTGTCATTGACAGAGTTCTTCAATCACTGCCACCAAGCTACAAAAGCTTCGTGATGAACTATAATATGCAAGGGATGAATAAGACTATTCATGAGCTCTTCGCGATGCTAAAAGCCGCGGAGGTAGAAATCAAGAAGGAGCATCAAATGTTGATGGTCAATAAGACCACCAGTTTCAAGAAAAAGGGCAAAGGGAAGAAGAAAGGGAACTTCAAGAAGAACAACAAACAAGTTGCTACTCAGGAGAAGAAACCCAAGTCTGGACCTAAGCCTGAAACTGAGTGCTTCTACTGCAAGCAGACTGGTCACTGGAAGCGGAACTGTCCCAAGTATTTGGCGAATAAAAAGGATGGCAAAGTGAACAAAGGTATATGTGATATACATGTTATTGATGTGTACCTTACTAATGCTCGCAGTAGCACCTGGGTATTTGATACTGATTCTGTTGCTAACATTTGCAACTCGAAACAGGGGCTACGGATTAAGTGAAGATTGGCTAAGGACGAGGTGACGATGCGCGTGGGAAATGGTTCCAAAGTCGATGTGATCGCGGTCGGCACACTACCTCTACATCTACCTTCGGGATTAGTATTAGACCTAAATAATTGTTAGTTGGTGCCAGCGCTGAGCATGAACATTATATCTGGATCTTGTTTGATGCGAGACGTTTATTCATTTAAATCAGAGAATAATGGTTGTTCTATTTATATGAGTAATATCTTTTATGGTCATGCACCCTTGAAGAGTGGTCTATTTTTGATGAATCTCGATAGTAGTGATACACATATTCATAATGTTGAAATCAAAAGATGCAGAGTTGATAATGATAGTGCAACTTATTTGTGGCACTGCCGTTTAGGTTATATTGGTGTAAAGCGCATGAAGAAAATCCATGCTGATGGGCTTTTGGAATCACTTGATTATGTATCAGTTGATGCTTGCGAACCATGCCTCATGGGCAAGATGACTAAGACTCCGTTCTTTGGAACAATGGAGCGAGCAACAGATTTGTTGGAAATCATACATACTGATGTATGTGGTTCGATGAATATTGAGGCTCGCGGCAGGTATCATTATTTTCTGATCTTCATAGATGATTTGAGCAGATATGAGTATATCTACTTAATGAAACATAAATCTGAAACATTTGAAAAGTTCAAAGAATTTCAGAGTGAAGTTGAAAATCATCGTAACAAGAAAATAAACTTTCTACGATCTGATCATGGAGGAGAATATTTGAGTTACGAGTTTGGTCTACATTTGGAACAATGCGGAATAGTTTCGCAACTCACGCCACCCGGAACACCATAGCGTAATGGTGTGTCCGAACGTCGTAATCGTACTTTATTAGATATGGTGCGATCTATGATGTCTCTTACTGATTTATCGCTATCGTTTTGTGGTTATGCTTTAGAGACGGCTGCATTCACGTTAAATAGGACACCATCGGAATCCGTTGAGATGACGCCTTATGAACTGTGGTTTGGCAAGAAACCAAAGTTGTCGTTTCTGAAAGTTTGGGCTACGATGCTTATGTGAAAAAGCTTCAACCTGATAAGCTCAAACCCAAATCGGAGAAATGTGTCTTCATAGGATACCCAAAGGAGACTGTTGGGTACACCTTCTATCACAGATCCGAAGGCAAGACTTTTGTTGCTAAATTCAGAGTTTTTCTAGAGAAGGAGTTTCTCTCGAAAGAAGTGAGTGGGAGAAAAGTAGAACTTGATGAGGTATCTATACCTGCTCCCTTATTGGAAAGTAGTACATCACAGAAACCGATTTCTGTGACACCTACACCAATTAGTGAGGAAGCTAATGATAATGATCATGAAACTTCAGATCAAGTTACTACCAAACCTCGTAGATCAACCAGAGTAAGATCCACACCAGAGTGGTACGGTAATCCTGTTATGGAAGTCATGCTACTAGATCATGATGAACCTACGAACTATGAAGAAGCGATGGTGAGCCCAGATTCAGCAAAATGGCTAGAAGCCATGAAATCTAAGATGGGATCCATGTATGAGAACAAAGTGTGGAGTTTGGTTGACTTGCCTGTTGATCGGCAAGCAATTGAGAATAAATGGATCTTCAAGAAGAAGACTGATGCTGACGGTAATGTTACTGTCTATAAAGCTCGACTTGTTGCGAAAGGTTTTCGACAAGTTCAAGGGATTGACTACGATGAGACCTTCTCACCCGTAGCGATGCTTAAGTCTGTCCGAATCATGTTAGCAATTGCCGCATTTTTATGATTATGAAATTTGGCAAATGGATGTCAAAACTGCATTCCTGAATGGATTTCTGGAAGAAAAGTTGTATATGATGCAACCAGAAGGTTTTGTCGATCCAAAGGGAGCTAATAAAGTGTGCAAGCTCCAGCGATCCATTTATGGACTGGTGCAAGCCTCTCGAAGTTGGAATAAACGCTTTGATAGTGTGATCAAAGCATTTGGTTTTATACAGACTTTTTGGAGAAGCCTGTATTTACAAGAAAGTGAGTGGGAGCTCTGTAGCATTTATGATATTATATGTGGATGACATATTATTGATTGGAAATAATATAGAATTTCTGGATAGCATAAAGGGATACTTGAATAAGATTTTTTCAATGAAAGACCTCGGCGAAGCTGCTTACATATTGGGCATTAAGATCTATAGAGATAGTTCAAGACGCTTAATTGGACTTTCACAAAGCACATACCTTGACAAAGTTTTGAAGAAGTTCAAAATGGATCAAGCAAAGAAAGAGTTCTTGCCTGTGTTACAAGGTGTGAAGTTGAGTAAGACTCAATGTCCGACCACTGCAGAAGAGAGAAAATGAAAGATGTTCCCTATGCTTCAGCCATAGGCTCTATCATGTATGCAATGCTGTGTACCAGACCTGATGTGTGCCTTGCTATAAGTCTAGCAGGGAGGTACCAAAGTAATCCAGGAGTGGATCACTGGACAGCGGTCAAGAACATCCTGAAGTACCTGAAAAGAACTAAGGATATGTTTCTCATATATGGAGGTGACAAAGAGCTCATCGTAAATGGTTACGTTGATGCAAGCTTTGACACTGATCCGAACGATTCTAAATTGCAAACCGGATACGTATTTACATTAAATGGTGGAGCTGTCAGTTGGTGCAGTTATAAACAAAGCATCGTGGCGGGATCTACGTGTGAAGCGGAGTACATAGCTGCTTCGGAAGCAGCAAATGAAGGAGTCTGGATGAAGGAGTTCATATCCGATCTAGGTGTCATACCTAGTGCATCGGGTCCAATGAAAATCTTTTGTGGCAATACTGGTGCAATTTCCCTGGCAAAGGAATCCAGATTTCACAAGAGAACCAAGCACATCAAGAGACGCTTCAATTCCATTCGGGATTTAGTCCAAGTGGGAGACATAGAAATTTGCAAGATACATACGGATCTGAATGTTGCAGACCCGCTGACTAAGCCTCTTCCACGAGCAAAACATGATCAGCACCAAGGCTCCATGGGTGTTAGTATCATTACTGTGTAATCTAGATTATTGACTCTAGTGCAAGTGGGAGACTGAAGGAAATATGCCCTAGAGGCAATAATAAAGTTATTATTTATTTCCTTGTATCATGATAAATGTTTATTCTTCATGCTAGAATTGTATTAACCGGAAACATAATACATGTGTGAATACATAGACAAACAGAGTGTCACTAGTATGCCTCTACTTGACTAGCTCGTTGATCAAAGATGGTTATGTTTCCTAACCATAGACATGAGTTGTCATTTGATTAACGGGATCACATCATTAGGAGAATGATGTGATTGACTTGACCCATTCCGTTAGCATAGCACTTGATCGTTTAGTTTGTTGCTATTGCTTTCTTCATGACTTATACATGTTCCTATGACTCTGAGATTATGCAACTCCCGTTTACCGGAGGAACACTTTGTGTGCTACCAAACATCACAACGTAACTGGATGATTATAAAGGTGCTCTACAGGTGTCTCCGAAGGTACTTATTGGGTTGGCGTATTTTAAGATTAGGATTTGTCACTCCGATTATCGGAGAGGTATCTCTGGGCCCTCTCGGTAATGCACATCACTTAAAGCCTTGAAAGAATTGCAGCTAATGAGTTAGTTGCGGGATGCTGTATTACAGAACGAGTAAAGAGACTTGCCGGTAACGAGATTGAACTAGGTATTAAGATACCGACGATCGAATCTCGGGCAAGTAACATACCGATGACAAAGGGAACAACGTATGTTGTTATGCGGTCTGACCGATAAAGATCTTCGTAGAATATGTAGGAGCCAATATGAGCATCCAGGTTCCGCTATTGGTTATTGACCGGAGACGTGTCTCGGTCATGTCTACATTGTTCTCGAACCCGTAGGGTCCGCACACTTAACGTTACGATGACAGTTTCATTATGAGTTTATATGTTTTGATGTACCGAAGGTTGTTCGGAGTCCCGGATGTGATCACAGACATGATGAGGAGTCTCGAAATGATCGAGACATAAAGATTGATATATTGGAAGTCTATGTTTGGACATCGGAAGTGTTCCGGGTGAAATCGGCATTTTACCGGAGTACCGGGAGGTTACCGGAACCCCCCGGTAACCTAATGGGCCTTAATGGGCCTAGTGGAGGAAGTAGAGAGGAGGCCAAGGGGCAGCCGCGCGACCCTCCCCCCCAAGTCTGAATTGGACAAGGAGGGAGGGCGGCGCCCCCCCCCCCTTTCCTTTGCCCTCTTTCTCTCCTTCCCCCCCAAGTCCTAGTCCAACATGGAAAGGGGGGAGTCCTACTCCCGGTGGGAGTAGGACTCCTCCTGGCGCGCCCCTTGCCTGGCCGCACCTCCTCCCCCTTGCTCCTTTATATACGGGGGCATGGGGCACCCCATAGACACAACAATTGATCATTGATCTCTTAGCCGTGTGCGGTGCCCCCCTCCACCATAATCCTCGATAATATTGTAGTGGTGCTTAGGCGAAGCCCTGCGATGGTAGAACTTCAAGATCGTCACCAGGCCGTCGTGCTGACGGAACTCTTCCCCGACATTCTGCTGGATCGGAGTCCGGGGATCGTCATCGAGCTGAACGTGTGCTAGAACTCGGAGGTGCCGTAGTTTCAGTGATTGATCGGTTGGGCCGTGAAGACGTACGACTACATCAACCGCGTTGTGCTAATGCTTCCGCTTTCGGTCTACGAGGGTACGTAGACAACACTCTCCTCTCTCGTTGCTATGCATCACCATGATCTTGCATGTGCGTAGGAAATTTTTTGAAATTACTACGTTCCCCTACAGGCCGTGCCTCTCGGAAACGAAAAAAAACGTATTTTCTGTTTTTCTTTCTTTCGCGAGAGTCGCGGTTTTGCTTCCGCGAGAGGCACGGTTGTGCTTTAGCGAGAGTCACGATGTACGTCTCGGAAACGAAAAAAACGCGTTTTCTGTTTTTCTTTCTTTCGCGAGAGTCGCAGTTTTGCTTTCGCGAGAGCTACGGTTGTGCTTTCGCGAGAGTCACGGCCGTGCCTCTTGAAAACGAAAAAAAACACGTTTTCTATTTTTTTCGCGAGAGTCAAAATTTTGCTTCCGCGAGAGTCACAGTCGTGCCTCCTCGGAAACGAAAATAAAACACATTTTCTCTCTTCTTTTTTCTCACGCGAGAGTCACGGTGTTGCTTGAGAGGCACGGTTGTACTTTCGCGAGAGGCACGGGCGTGCCTTTTTCGGAAAGGGAAAAGCCCGTGGTCCGAGTTCGGTTTTTTCATCCGGTTTTTTTTTTGAAAAAATGTCGTCAAAATCTATTAACATAGGATCTAGTTTTCAAGATCTCGACGCGAGGAATCCAACAGTAAAAGCGGTTTGAGATTTGGACACACGGTTTGATAGATAAAACATTTTGAATAAACGGATTACAAAAAAGGGAAAACTCCCAGGTTACGACAAGTGGCGCGCTGCATGTGCACCACTTATCGCAACCTGAGAAGTTGGAGTGATCTTTTCAACGACTACTCCTCAACTAATGATTTCGAAGATTTAAGGATGAAATTAACGAATATACACAATGTACGAAATAAGCAAAACCCTATACGACGCTTATTGCGTCAAGTTGTCGTACAAACGTACAGACCTAGCAACAGGAGCGACTAAATGGGCCGGCCCGTTGTGCGTTGCACTTATGCCGGTTTTGGGAACCTTCTAGAAGGTTCCAAACTGGTTCAGGTCTGGTTTTTTCTTTTTCTTTCTTCCTGCTGTTTCTTTTATTGTTTATTTTTGTTTTTCATTAATTTTTCTATTTTCTGCTTTTCTTTTTTCTGGTTTTTGTTATCTGTTTCTTTTTTGATTACCTTTTTCTTCTTTTTTCCTTTTAACTTTTAGAAATTTAAAATTAGGAAAATGTTCAAATATTAAAACATGTTCATAATTTCCAATTATGTTCCCTTTGATTCAAAAATTGTTTAGGGATTTCAAATTTTGTTTATGTTTTAAAAAATTGTTCAGAATTCAAATATTGTTCTCTTCTGTTCAAATTTTTTTCGGGAATTTAAAATTTTGTTCATGTTTTTTTAAAAAATGATCACATTATTTAGAAAAAATATTTGTCAAAAAATGTTCGGGAATTTCACATTTTCCTTGTTTTTGAAAAATGTTCGGAATTTTCACGGTGAGCACAGTTGGACCGGCCCATTAGGGTGGTGGGGTTGTTCCTGTGGTGACTACTGATTTGTTTTCTGCTGCAGCAGTTTTTTTTAGCCAAACATTCTCGTGGTCTTCAGCAGGGTCGTCATGTATGGTTTGACCAACCTCATGACCAACATTGTATTCCACTTTTTGTGGCTTTTGATGAATAAATTTGGTCGTCCCCTCAAAAAAATAATGCTGCAGCAGTTTTTTTTCTTTATTTATATGTTAGTTGTCGTTTTCGGTTTTATATTTTGATTCTTTTTTCATTCAAATTTTATTTTCATTTGGATGTGATTTATCACTTGGAAATTTTTCCGGAATTTATATGTTTCGATAGATTTGTTAACTGAAATATTTTTATTTATGGCGAACATTTTTAATATACACATTGAACATTTTTTTAATGTATGCTTAATATTTTTATATGAAATGAACTTTTTCATTTTATGATAAAAAAATTAAAATGTATGGCAAACATTTTTTTGACATGCGGTGAACTTTTTAAAATACACTATATATATATATATATATATTCTTTAGCTTCATAAAAAGTCCAACAACCATTTTTCGAACAAAAATACAGATAGGAAACCGAAGAGAGAGAAAGGAGAACCAGCTCAATGAGGTTGCAAAAAAAACAGCTCAATTGAAAACAGCAAACAGCGAACTGGACCGGCAGCCCATTAGCTCCGCCCTGTGCGGCAACACAGGCGTCTAGGCTAGTCCAGTTATCCTAAAAAAGGCCGGTCCAGTTTTTATGCCATCCAAAGTTATCCCCTAAATGTCCGTTAAAACATGCAATTTGAAATTCAAATCTGTTTGACACAGAGCGCGTGCCGGATCACATGAGCACCCAATCACAACCAAAATGGGGAAAGTATGCATATGTTTTACATGCTTAGTCACAAAAGAATATTAGTTCGGCAGTCCATGCAAAAATTTGGATATTCTGCCCTGTCGGACCGGCAATGTGAGCCTCCATGCTCAATCTACCGCCGTCGCTGTCTCGGCCTCCTCCTTCTCCGTCATCTTGGCCGATGCCCCTTCTTGCTTCTCCTTCTCCTCCTCCAACTTCTTTCCCCAGAACCCTCTTCTAACCTTCTTGGGTGTTCTTTTGTTGGGTCGGTTGGATCATCGGTTTCTTCCTAGGTTCCATGGGAGACGGTGGCAATGAAGAGATTCCACTTGGGTTGTCCATTCAACTTCAACCAACAATGCATGATGGTGAAGCTCTTCTTCTCCAACTACAAGAACATGTTGCATGCATGGGAAGGCTACAAAATAAAACATTGTCAAATGATTATAGGTCTTACCTTTTTCTTTCTCCTTCTCCTTACCTCTTTCTTTATTCCCCATTGCTTGGTTATTCGTTTCTTTAGTGGGATCGGGTGGTCGGGCTATCATTTTGCGCCCTTGATTCTTTAAATCTTCTCATTTATGAAGTTTCTTCTTCTTCGTTATTGTTGCCATCTACTGTTTCAGCATCAGGGTCAACCTCTTTTTCGGCTTTCGCTTTATTTCCTTGAGCATCTTGGTGGGCCTGTTCTTCCGATTCTTCCTCACCAAAGAGAAACTCTCTATTTTTCCTGAGTTTGACTCTGACTTTCTTTTCTTCTCTGCTCTTGCTCCTTATCATACCACTCTGGGCCTTTAGGATCCTGCGTTCTTTTACCACTATGAGTCAAAATTTCATTAGTAGAAACAAGATTTTCTTTATCTAGTTGAGCAAGAATTAAAGATTGTGTTTCAGAGATTTGAGAGCATTGAGTTTCTATCACGCGAGAGTGTTTATCGAGGTTCTTTACCGCTTGACTCAACCCTTCTACCTCTTGTGAAAGGTAGGTTATTACCTTTTCATTATAATAAATGCATCTTCGAAAGTCCATGTTGAAGTTGTCTTGATGGAATTTAAATTTGTTCATCGTCTCTATATGGCATTTTCCCGTTGGCTTGGTTGGTTCCTCAATATTCCATTGTTCCTGTGCAGTTACAATTTCTCTATATGTTCCTCCCCTTCTTCTAAGGTTAATGACATAAATTGTCCTCCTGCACTCAAATCAAGAATGGATTTTGATTCCTCATTAATTCCATGATAAAACATATGAAGTATAACATACTTAGAATAACCATGGTCAGGACAAAAGTTCAAAAATCTAGAATATCTCTCCCAAGCTTTACATAATGTTTCACCATCTTCCTGGATGAATAAGGCGAGTTTATGTATCAATTTAGTGATCTTTGAGCCTAGAAGAAACTTAGCCATGAACCTTTCAGCACACATAAGCTAACTGGTTATACTCCCTTGAGGCAATCGATTATACCATTTATCGGCATCATCCCTTAAAAAAACCCTGAAGAGCCTTAATAATACGAATTCTCGTGACACATCTTTCAATTTAAAAGCTCCACATAAAGTGTCAAAGAAAATGAGATGTGCCTGAGGGTCTTCTTCTTCAGTTCCTACATAGGCGTGCTTTCTGACTTCTGCAATAAGATCACGGTCAATCGAGTACTCTTTAGCATAATTAGTAGGATATACTATAGGAGATCTAGAAATCAATACTGGAGCACAATGATCCCTAATAGTCTTCTTGGGCTTCAGAGTAATCGGCATTTCAGCAAATAAAGTGTTAAGCTCAATTGTTTCACTATTTTTGTATTTTTCTATTAATAAAGCTTGTTGCTCCTGAGGAAAACTAGTGGTATAATCTGGTAAATACGATTTTGTCGAACGAGTAGATCCATTGTGAGTTACAAGAAGCATCTACAGTAAAAATACCTGCAAAAATAGTTACGAAACAAATACTCTGTGCTTAGCTCCCTGGCAATGGCGTCAAAAATGCTTTGGTGCCTGCAAGCCAAACATGGTAGTGTAGCACTTTCATAGAAGTATACCAATGGTTAATCGTCCCAACAAAGAGTGGAGGAGAGTATTTATAGGTAGCGTTACTGTCACGCACAAGGTATCACAATTCTTGTATGAAGCAACTGCTTGCGCTTCTGCAAATATTGTTACTGTCATGAATCACGAATAGACTAGTTTTACAAATATAAAGGGGATTGTAGTAACCTCTAAAAGAACTAATAGAAGTAAATAACATTAATAATACTACGGTCGTGTTTCCTGCAATCAAGAGATTAGGTGCAGAGAGATTTTAGCTCATGGTAAGAATTTATAAAGTGTACTAGTGCGGCGGTAATACCAGTTACCTTGTATTGTACTCATAGCATTTGATATAAGTGTTCTATAGGCGGTTCTCCCTAAATTTATGGAACTCCTACTCACGGGATTACATTTCATTCTGTCGACCTATTTCTTCCTTGCCACAGAGTGATCGTTCCCACAACTAAGGTCCTTGACCGGAACCAAGCGTCTGTGAGGGAGTCCTCGATTAGGGGGTCTCCGGACAGCCGGACTCTATCCTTCGGCCGGACTATTGGACTATGAAGACACTAAATTGAAGACTTCGTCTCATGTCCGGATGGGACTCTACTTGGCGTGGAAGGCAAGCTAGGCAATACGGATATGGATATTTCCTCCTTTGTAACCGACCTTGTGTAACCCTAACCCTCTCCGGTGTCTATATAAACCGGAGGGTTTAGTCCGTAGGGGAACATACAATCATACCATAGGCTAGCTTCTACGATTTAGCCCCTCCGATCTCGTGGTAGATCAACTCTTGTAATACTCATATCATCAAGAATAAATCAAGCAGGACGTAGGGTTTTACCTCCATCAAGAGGGCCCGAACCTGGGTAAAACATCGTGTTCCCTGCCTTCCGCCTTAGACGCATAGTTCAGGACCCCCTACCCGAGATCCGCCGGTTTTGACACCGACATTGGTGCTTTCATTGAGAGTTCTTCTGTGTCGTCGCCGTTAGGCTTGATGGCTCCCACTATCATCGATAGCGATGCAGTCCGGGGCGAGATTTTTCTCCCTGGACAAATCATTGTGTTCGGCGGCTTCGCACTGCGGGCCAACTCGCTTGGCCATCTGGAGCAGATCGAAAGTCACGCCCCTGGCCGCCAGGTCAGATTTGGAAGCTTAAACTACAAGGCCGATATCCGCGGAGACTTGATCTTCGACGGATTCGAGCCCCTGCCTTGTGCGCCACACAATCACGATGAGTACGATTTAGCTCTACCATCGGACCGTATTCAGGAGAAAGCACCGGCAGCCGCTCCGAGCCTCAATTCGGAGCCAGTTGCGCCATCCATGGACGGGTGGATAGACCCCGTCACAGAGGCCGTATCCTCAGCGGCGATCGAGCCGAATATCGACCTTACCTTTCACGAGAGCCGTGTTGCCAAACTGCCGGATCCTTCCCCGGCCACGGACTCCGAACCGCCTGCGCCCGTTCCTATCGAATCCAGTTGGGCGCCGATCATGGAGTTTACCTCCGCGGATATTTTTCAGCACTCGCCCTTCGGCGATATACTGAACTCATTAAGGTCTCTCTCCTTGTCAGGAGGATCCGGGCCGAACTATGTCCGGCAGGATTGGGATGCGGAGGACGAAGAAATTCGCCGCCCACCCACCACCCACTTAGTAGCCTCTGTCGATGACTTAACCGACATGCTCGACTCCGACTCCGAAGACGTCGACGGTATGGACGACGATGCAGGAGACGAACAGGAACCACTGCCCACAGGGCACTGGACGCCCACTTCATCACATGACGTATACATGGTGGACACACCAAAAGAAGACGACGACGAGGAACGGAAGGACGCAGCGAAGGGTTGTCCCCTCGAGAAGCAGTCAAAGCGGCGGCGTAAGCGCCGCCCCAAATCCCGCCTCGGCAGAAACAACGATCATATAGACCCAGCGTTAGAGCGGGGCGAACCATCACCTGTCCACGGCAATTCGGATAATCAAACCGAACAACCCGACTCTATCAAAAATAATAGTCCGGACGACATCACACCGGACAGACACCCGGAGCCACAAAATGCCCATCAAAGGCTTGTTTCCACCGCGAGGAGTCTAAAAAAGCAGAAGCAAAGGCTCAAGTCTGCGCAAGACACACTCAGAATCAGATGGAGTAAAGTACTCAACACAGCAGCGAAGTACGGCGGTAATCGCCACACCAAGAGCTACCCGAAGCGTAAGTTGCTACCTGAATTCGATGAGGAGGCCCTAGATCCCCCGCAACCAAATATTAAAACGGCCATCTGGCCGGATAGTCAACCTCACGGTCAACATAGAGCGGCAAACGACGCCGCACATGAACCAGTATGCGACCCGCGTAAGGGCTCGCATCAAAAGGACGGCGCAACAAGATCCATCTACGGACCACGCAAGCGCGCTCCAACATGCAATGCAACTCCACAAACATCCGAACACAACGGTACACCCAAATACAGGGGTGCCGCACACCCCCTATGTTTCACCGACGAGGTGCTGGACCATGAATTTCCAGAGGGATTCAAACCCGTAAACATAGAGGCATACGACGGAACAACAGACCCTGGGGTCTGGATTGAGGACTATATCCTCCATATCCATATGGCTCGAGGAGATGATCTCCACGCCATTAAGTATTTACCCCTCAAACTCAAAGGGCCAGCTCGGCACTGGCTTAAAAGCGTCCCCGAAAGCACCATTGGAAGCTGGGAAGAGCTCGAAGACGCTTTTCGGGCAAATTTTCAAGGGACTTATGTCCGACCTCCGGATGCGGACGATTTAAGTCATATAACTCAACAGCTCGGAGAGTCAGCCCGAAAGCTTTGGAACATGTTTCTTACTAAAAAGAACCAAATAGTCGACTGTCCGGACGCCGAAGCCTTGGCAGCTTTTAAACACAGCGTCCGAGACGAATGGCTTGCCAGACACCTCGGCCAAGAAAAGCCGAGAACAATGGCAGCATTAACAAGCCTTATGACCCGCTTTTGCACGGGCGAGGACAGCTGGCTAGCCCGATGCAGCACCAGCGACCCAAGTACATCCGAAGTTAGAGATGGAAACGGGAAATCACGACGCAGCAAAAATAATAAGCGTCGGAATAAAGAAGACAGCCTGAAGAGCACGGCGGTAAATGCCGGATTCAGAAGCTCTCGGCCAGGTCAGCAAAAGCCGCCCTCTAAAGGCGCCAGAGATGAACTGACCAGCCTAAACAAAATTCTGGACCAAATATGTCAGATCCATAGCACCCCTGGTAAACCCGCTAATCATACCCACAGAGAATGTTGGGTCTTCAAGCAATCCGGCAAGCTCAACGCCGTACACAAGGGGGAGGATACACCAAGCGAAGACGAGGATGAGCCTCTCAAGCAAGACACTGGGGAACAAAACAAATTTCCACCAGAAGTCAAAACAGTAAACGTGTTACACGTGATCAAGGGGAGAAACGAAGCGGCACTCCCAGAGAAATATGCCCAAGGGCCTGTCACCACGGAGTCCTGCCACTGGTCGTCTCAACCGACCACTTTCGACCATCGGGATTACTCAGCAAGTATCCGACGTGCAGGATGGGCTGCCTTGGTATTAGACCCAATAATTGACGGATACCTCTTCACATGAGTCCTGGTGGACGGTGGCAGCAGTCTAAACCTGATATATCAGGACACAATCCGCAAAATGGGGATAGACCCAACAAAAATTCGCCACAGCAATACTACCTTTAGAGGAGTAATGCCAGGCTCAGGGGCTCATTGCACGAGCTCCCTGCTACTAGAGGTTATATTCGGCTTCCCCGATAACTTCCGTAGCGAAAATTTAACCTTCCACATTGCTCCGTTCCAAAGTGGCTATCAAGCACTACTTGGACGCGAAGCTTTCGTTCGCTTTAATGCAATACCGCATTACGCTTCCCTCGCGCTTAAGATGCCCGATCCACATGGCATCATTATAGTAAATGGAAATATTGAGCGATCCCTGCGCGCCGAAGAGAGTGCGGCTGCCTTGGCAGCCGCACACTAAAACGGCCTCACCAACTAAAGCATTCGATAGGTCGTCAAGACTACGGACACGGTTAGACGAGTCCGACGCAGCTATATGTAATTCATACAGGTTTGATGGCCACACCCCTATTACAAATACAAGGGGCTCAATGCGCGCAGACAAGTGGCAATTTTTACTCATCTTGAATTGTACATGGTTTCTTTAAACCTACCTTTTTGCACGACAACTTTTCACCTAAGTTCCTCTCTTTAACAAATGACCATCGTGCTACACCCGTCCAGGATATGGCACAACGGAGACACAGGCGCAGACGTGCAGCAGGGACCCGTTCCAAGGATTCTTTTTAGATTAAGACCCTGCGTAAACCTTTCTTACTGTCTCTTGTTGATACACATCCCTCGGATTCTCAGTACTATTGAGAAGGATGTTGACGTCTTGGCATGTGGCCACGTCAGAATAATGCACGTACCTGGACACCAGGGGCTTCTTACAAAGGGCACTGTTTAGGCCTGGTTTACACCATAAAGACCGAATACCTTAGGGAGTGTTCGGCGTCGCGAGTTTGACCTTATATGCATCAGCTCCGAATCATGTCTTTGGTCAAATGTTGGGTTTGCCCGGCTCCTGTGTTTTGCTGCCTTACGTTCCGCTCTATCGGCTAAGGCGGCACCAGGAGAACTACTACGATTGTGCCCTGGTTCATTCGGACGAGCACCTCAGTAGAGAAAGCCGAAAACTGACTGTCATGATATAGCGTGAGACTGGTCAACCACTCGATGACCTATCGGAATCTTAGAATTCCTCCACCTTAACGAAGGGCCGTTTCCCGACCAGGCATGTACGCACCCCGAATTCGGGTGAGTGCGGAGCCACCAGGGGCTATATAGTAGCCCCACTGTCAAACTCCTCTGGCTAAGTGAAAGTGTTAAAGCATTATAGTCCGGTTGCCTAGTTCACTGCGCTATCACCTCCTTAATAGGACCATACATTGGATTAAGTGTGAACACGCGTCTTCTGCGAACACCCCCGCATTATATGCGTGGGGGATGAAGCCGACGACTGCAATCTTTCAGGATATACATACGTAAATGGCCGCACAGGAGGCATCATATTACTTTCGGGCAAAAGTATAAATACAGCCTTGATAAATTTACTAAAACATTGTTTTTACAAAAGGAATACATGTCACTCAAACATAATATTCTTCGAGCACTGGGCCTCTATCAAACGAGCACCCTCAAGAACTTCTTCAAAATAGTGCTCGGCAGCCACTCGGCCTATGGCCGAACCCTGCGCCACAACAGTGGTAGCATCCATCTCCACCCAGTATGCTTTGACACGGGCAAGGGCCATCCGCGAGCCTTCTATGCACGCCGACCTCTTCATCGCATTGATGCGCGACACCGCACCAAGGAACTGCTGCACCAGGCTAAAATAGCTGTTCGGCTTTGGCCTTTCCGGCCACAGCTGATCCACGACAGACCTCATGGCGAGTCTGGACAACCTATTGAGTTCGGCCCATTCGGCTAGCCGATCATTCAATGGAAGTGGGCGCTCTGGAACGTTAAACTGTGACCAGAACAGCTTGTCCACTTCACGATTCGTTTGATCTCGGAAGTATTCGGCCGCATCGACTGCGCTCGCCGCCAAGTCCAGATATGCGTCTGCCGAACTCCACAGCCGATCTAGAGGGGCATACTGCGGATCTCGGAACTTCCTCCGCAGCATAAAGGGCTTCCCAGCCACAATATCCCCGGCTTCACGCAGCTCCTCCTTCTTCGTTCTTGATGTCTACTACACAACCTTCTTCTTGTAGACGTTGTTGGGCCTCCAAGTGCAGAGGTTTGTAGGACAGTAGCAAATTTCCCTCAAGTGGATGACCTAAGGTTTATCAATCCGTAGGAGGCGTAGGATGAAGATGGTCTCTCTCAAGCAACCCTGCAACCAAATAACAAAGAGTCTCTTGTATCCCCAACACACCCAATACAATGGTAAATTGTATAGGTGCACTAGTTCGGCGAAGAGATGGTGATACAAGTGCAATATGGATAGTAGAAAATAGTTTTTGTAATCTGAAATTATAAAAACAGCAAGGTAACGAATGATAAAAGTGAGCGTAAATGGTATTGCAATGATGGTAAACAAGGCCTAGGGTTCATACTTTCGCTAGTGTAAGTTCCCTCAACAATACTAACATAATTGGATCTAAAACTATCCCTCAACATGCAACAAAGAGTCACTCCAAAGTCACTAATAGCGGAGAACGAACGAAGAGATTATGGTAGGGTACGAAACCACCTCAAAGTCATTCTTTCCAATCAATCCGTTGGGCTATTCCTATAAGTGTCACAAACAGCCCTAGAGTTCGTACTAGAATAACACCTTAAGACACAAATCAACCAAAACCCTAATGTCACCTATATACTCCATTGTCACCTCAAGTATCCGTGGGCATGATTATATGATATGCATCACACAATCTCAATTCATCTATTCAACCAACA
This sequence comes from Triticum urartu, assembly GCF_003073215.2. Classification (NCBI taxonomy): domain Eukaryota; kingdom Viridiplantae; phylum Streptophyta; class Magnoliopsida; order Poales; family Poaceae; genus Triticum; species Triticum urartu. Next base: position 564,522,466 of record NC_053025.1, read on the forward strand.
CATAGCACCTCAAAGAGTGCCCCAAAGTTTCTACCGGAGAATCACGACGAAAACGTGTGCCAACCCCTATGCATAGGTTCATGGGCGGAACCCGCAAGTTGGTCACCAAAACATACATCAAGTGGCACGTGGTATCCCATTGTCACCACAGATATCCACGGCAAGACATACATCAAGTGTTCTCAAATCTTTAAAGACTCAATACGATAAGATAACTCCAAAGGGGAAACTCAATTCATTACAAGAGAGTAGAGGGGGGAAGAAACATCATAGGATCCAAATATAATAGCAAAGCTCGCGATACATCAAGATCGTATCATCTCAAGAACACGAGAGAGAGAGAGAGATCAAACACATAGCTACTGGTACATACCCTCAGCCCCGAGGGAGAACTACTCCCTCCTCGTCATGGAGAGCACCGGGATGATGAAGATGGCCACCGGAGAGGGATTGCCCCCTCCGGCAGGGTGCCGGAACGGGTCTAGATTGGCTTTTGGTGGCTACGGAGACTTCTGGCGGCGGTACTCCCGATCTATGTTGTGTTCTGGAAGTTTTAGGTCACGTAGGTATATATGGGTGCAGGAGGTACGTCAGGGGAGCCACGAGGGCCCCACGAGACAGGGAGGCGCGCCCTGGGGGGGGCGCCCCCGACCCTCCTGAGCACCTCATTCCTTCCTTGATGTGGGGTCCAAGTCCATCAGGTGTGTTTCCTTCCAAAAATAACTTCTCCAGTTGATTTCGTTCCGTTTCGACTCCGTCTGATATTCCTTTTCTTCAAAACACTAAAATAGGCATAAAACATCAAATCTGGGCTGGGCCTCCGGTTAATAGGTTAGTCCCAAAAATAATATAAAAGTGGATAATAAAGCCCATAAACATTCAAAACAGTAGATAATATAGCATGGAGCAATCAAAAATTATAGATCTGTTGCAGACGTATCAGCATCCCCAAGCTTAATTCCTGCTCGTCCTCGAGTAGGTAAATGATAAAAACAGAATTTTTGATGCGGAGTGCTACTTGGCATAATTTCAATGTAATTCTTCTAAATTGTGGCATGAATATTCAGATCCGAAAGATTCAAGACAAAAGTTCATATTGACATAGAAAATAATAATACTTCAAGCATACTAACAAAGCAATTATGTCTTCTCAAAATAACATGGCCAAAGAAAGTTATCCCTACAAAATCATATAGTCTGGCTATGCTCTATCTTCACCACACAAAATATTTAAATCATGCACAACCCCGATGACAAGCCAAGCAATTGTTTCATACTTTTGATGTTCTCAAACTTTTTCAATCTTCACGCAATAGATGAGCGTGAGCCATGGACATAGCACTATAGGTGGAATAGAATGGTGGTTGTGGAGAAGACAAAAAGGGAGAATATAGTCTCACATCGACTAGGCGTATCAACGGGCTATGGAGATGCCCATTAATAGATATCAATGTGAGTGAGTAGGGATTGCCATGCAACAGATGCCCTAGAGCTATAAGTATATGAAAGCTCAACAAAAGAAACTAGTGGGTGTGCATCCAACTCGCGTGCACACGAAGACCTATGGCATTTTGAGGAAGCCCATCATTTGAATATACAAGCCAAGTTCTATAATGAAAGATTCCCACTAGTATATGAAAGTGACAACATAGGAGACTGTCTATCATGAAGATCATGGTGCTACTTTGAAGCACAAGTGTGGTAAAAGGATAGTAGCATTGTCCCTTCTCTCTTTTTCTCTCATTTTTTTATTTTTTTATTTTTTTATTTGGGCCTTCTCTTTTTTTATGGCCTCCTTTTTTTGGGCTTCTTTGGCCTCTTTTTTTTCCGTCCGGAGTCTCATCCCGACTTGTGGGGGAATCATAGTCTCCATCATCCTTTCCTCACTGGGACAATGCTCTAATAATGATAATCATCACACTTTTATTTTCTTACAACTCAAGATTTACAACTCGATACTTAAGACAAGATATGACTCTATATGAATGCCTCCGGCGGTGCACCGGGATGTGCAATGATGCATGAGTGACATGTATGAATAATTATGAATGCTGGCTTTGCCACAAATACGATGTCAACTACATGATCATGCAAAGCAATATGACAATGATGAAGCGTGTCATAATAAACGGAACGGTGGAAAGTTGCATGGCAATATATCTCAGAATGGCTATGGAAATGCCATAATAGGTAGGTATGGTGGCTGTTTTGAGGAAGGTAAATGGTGGGTTTATGGTACCAGTGAAAGGTGCGCGGTACTAGAGAGACTAGCAAGGGTGGAAGGGTGAGAGTGCGTATAATCCATGGACTCAACATTAGTCATAAAGAACTCATATACTTATTGCAAATCTACAAGTTATCAAAGCAAAGTATTACGCGCATGCTCCTAGGGGGATATATTGGTAGGAAAAGACCCATCGCTCGTCCCCGACCGCCACTCGTAAGGAAGACAATCAATAAATAAATCATGCTCTGACTTCATCACATAACGGTTTACCATACGTGCATGATACGGGAATCACAAACTTCAACACAAGTATCTCTCAAATTCACAACTACTCAACTAGCATGACTCTAATATCACCATCTCCATATCTCAAAACAATTATCAAGTGTCAAACTTCTCATAGTATTCAACACACTCATAAGAGAATTTTATTATTCTTGAATACCTAGCATATTAGGATTTTAAGCAAATTACCATGCTATTTAAGACTCTCAAAATAATATAAGTGAAGCATGAGAGTTCATCTATTTCTTCAAAATAAAACTACCACCATGCTCGAAAAGATATAATTGTAGCACTAGAGCAAATGACAAACTACTCCAAAAGATATAAGTGAAGATCAATGAGTAGTTGAATAATTATGCAACCATGTGAAGACTCTCTCACATTTAATAATTTCAGATCTTGGTATTTTATTCAAACAGCAAGCAAAGAAAAACAAAATGGCATCTACGAATAGCAAACATTATGTGAAGAAGCAAAAAACTTAGGATCAACCGATACTAACCGATAGTTGTTGAAGAAGAAAGGTGGGATGCCAACCGGGGCATCCCAAAGATTATACGCTTGAAACTTCTTGAAATATTATCTTGGGGTGCCTTGGGCATCCCCAAGCTTGAGCTTTTGTGTCTCCTTAATTCCTCTCATATCACGGTCTCCCTAAATCTCAAAAGCTTCATCCACACAAAACTCAACAAGGACTCGTGAGATAAGTTAGTATAAACCATTGCCAAAACCTTATCATACTCTGCTGTAGCAAATCCCTAAAATTATTATTCAACATTGCATACTAAATTCCTCTGCATATTTAATAGTCCTATCCTCAAATAGAATCATTAAAGAAGCAAACATATGCAAAGAATGCAAACATAACAGCAATCTGCCTAAACAGGACAGTCTGTAAAGAATGCAGCAACATCCATACTTCCCTAGCTCCAAAAATTATGAAAGAAAATTCCCACTGTGGTAAATTTATCAGATCTTAATATGCAAAAGGTTTCAACATTTTATAAAATTCTGACTTTTCTAGGGAATTATTGCAACAGCGGTAAACTTTCTGTTTTCAAACAGCAACATGTATACTTGTAACATAGGCATAGTAAAGACTATTAATGCCACTTTTATTTAAATAAAAGATGCAAAACATTTTTCTAAATAAAAGCAAGCAAATCCTAACAAAATAAATTGACGCTCCAAGCAAAACACATATCATGTGGCGAATAAAAATATAGCTTCAAGTAAAGTTACCGATGAACGAAGACGAAAGAGGGGATGCCTTCCGGGGCATCCCCAAGCTTAGGCTCTTGGTTGTCCTTGAATATTACCTTGGGGTGCCTTGGGCATCCCCAAGCTTAGGCTCTTGCCACTCCTTATTCCATAGTCCATCGAATCTTTACCCAAAACTTGAAAACTTCACAACACAAAACTTAACAGAAAACTCGTAAGCTCCGTTAGTATAAGAAAATAAATCACCACTTAAATGTACTATAATTAACTCATTATTTATTTATATTTATGTTAAACCTACTGTATTACAACTTCTCTATGGTCTATAAACTATTTTACTAGCCATAGATTCACCAAAATAAGTAAATAACACATGAAAAACAGAATCTGTCAAAACAGAACAGTCTGTAGTAATATGGATCAAACGTATACTTATGGAACTCATAAAATTATCAAATAAATTTCTGGACCTAAGGAATTTATCTATTAATCATATGCAAAAAGAATTAACTAAATAGCACTCTCCAAATAAAAATGGAAGTATTTCTCGTGAGCGCTAAAGTTTCTGTTTTTTTACAGCATGATCAACAAGACTTTCCCCAAGTCTTCCCAAAGGTTCTACTTGGCACAAACACTAATTAAAAGCATAAAACCACATGTAAACAGAGGCTAGATGAATTATTTATTACTAAACATGAAAAAAAATCAAGGAACTAAAATAAAGTTGGGTTGCCTCCCAACAAGCGCTATCGTTTAACGCCCCTAGCTAGGCATGATGATTTCAATGATGCTCACATAAAGGATAAGAATTGAAGCATAAAGAGAGCATCATGAAGAATATGACTAACACATTTAAGCCTAACCCACTTCCTATGCATAGGGATTTTGTGAGAAAACAACTTATGGGAACAATAATCAACTAGCATAGGAAGGCAAAACAAGCATAACTTCAAGATTTTAAGCACATAGAGAGGAAACTTGATATTATTGCAATTCCTACAAGCATATGTTCCTCCCTCATAATAATTTTCAGTAGCATCATGAATGAATTCAACAATATAACCAGCACCTAAAGCATTCTTTTCATGATCTACAAGCATAGAATTTTTACTACTCTCCACACAAGCAAAATTCTTCTCATGAATAATAGTGGGAGCAAACTCAACAAAATAACTATCATGTGATTGAAAATTAAGATCAAGATGACAAGTTTCATGGTTATCATTATTCTTTATAGCATACAAGTCATCACAATAATCATCATAGATAGGAGGCATGCTTTCATCATAATAAATTTGCTCATCAAAACTTGGGGGACAAAAAATATCATCTTCATCAAACATAGCTTCCCCAAGCTTGTGGCTTTGCATATCATTAGCATCATGGATATTCAAGGAATTCATACTAACAACATTGCAATCATTCTCATCATTCAAATATTTAGTGCCAAACATTTTATAGATTTCTTCTTCTAGCACTTGAGCACAATTATCCTTTCCATCATACTCACGAAAGATATTAAAAAGGTGAAGCGTATGAGACAAACTCAATTCCATTTTTTTGTAATTTTCTTTTATAAACTAAACTAGTGATAAAACAAGAAACTAAAAGACTTGATTACAAGATCTAAAGATATACCTTCAAGCGCTAACCTCCCCGGCAATGGCGCCAGAAAAGAGGTTGATGTCTACTACACAACCTTCTTCTTGTAGACATTGTTGGGCCTCCAAGTGCAGAGGTTTGTAGGACAGTAGCAAATTTCCCTCAAGTGGATGACCTAAGGTTTATCAATCCGTAGGAGGCGTAGGATGAAGATGGTCTCTCTCAAGCAACCCTGCAACCAAATAACAAAGAGTCTCTTGTGTCCCCAACACACCCAATACAATGGTAAATTGTATAGGTGCACTAGTTCGGCGAAGAGATGGTGATACAAGTGCAATATGGATAGTAGAAAATAGTTTTTGTAATCTGAAATTATAAAAACAGCAAGGTAACGAATGATAAAAGTGAGCGTAAACGGTATTGCAATGATGGTAAACAAGGCCTAGGGTTCATACTTTCGCTAGTGTAAGTTCCCTCAACAATACTAACATAATTGGATCATAAAACTATCCCTCAACATGCAACAAAGAGTCACTCCAAAGTCACTAATAGCGGAGAACGAACGAAGAGATTATGGTAGGGTACGAAACCACCTCAAAGTTATTCTTTCCAATCAATCCGTTGGGCTATTCCTATAAGTGTCACAAACAGCCCTAGAGTTCGTACTAGAATAACACCTTAAGACACAAATCAACCAAAACCCTAATGTCACCTAGATACCCCATTGTCACCTCAAGTATCCGTGGGCATGATTATATGATATGCATCACACAATCTCAATTCATCTATTCAACCAACACATAGCACCTCAAAGAGTGCCCCAACGTTTCTACCGGCGAATCACGACGAAAATGTGTGCCGACCCCTATGCATAGGTTCATGGACGGAACCCGCAAGTTGGTCACCAAAACATACATCAAGTAGCACGTGGTATCCCATTGTCACCACATATATCCACGACAAGACATACATCAAGTGTTCTCGAATCTTCAAATACTCAATCCGATAAGATAACTCCAAAGGGGAAACTCAATTCATTATAAGAGAGTAGAGGGGGGAAGAAACATCATAGGATCCAAATATAATAGCAAAGCTCGCGATACATCAAGATCGTATCATCTCAAGAACACGAGAGAGAGAGATCAAACACATAGCTACTGGTACATACCCTCAGCCCCGAGGGAGAACTACTCCAGCCTCGTCATGGAGAGCACCGGGATGATGAAGATGGCCACCAAAGAGGGATTGCCCCCTCCGGCAGGGTGCCAGAACGGGTCTAGATTGGCTTTTGGTGGCTACAGAGACTTCTGGCGGCGGAACTCCCGATCTATGTTGCGTTCTAGAAGTTTTAGGTCATGTAGGTATATATGGGTGCAGGAGGTACGTCAGGGGAGCCACGAGGGCCCCACGAGACAGGGGGGCTCGCCCTAGGGGGGGCACCCCCCACCCTCGTGAGGACCTCGTTTCTTCCTTGACGTGGGGTCCAAGTCCATCAGGTGTGTTTCCTTCCAAAAATAACTTCTCCAGTTGATTTCGTTCCGTTTCGACTCCGTCTGATATTCCTTTTCTTCAAAACACTGAAATAGGCATAAAACAGCAAATTTGGGCTGGGCCTCCGGTTAATAGGTTAGTCCCAAAAATAATATAAAAGTGGATAATAAAGCCCGTAAACATTCAAAACAGTAGATAATATAGCATGGAGCAATCAAAAATTATAGATATGTTATAGACGTATCAGCTCTCATAGCAGAGCGGGTGTCTTTGGTCGCCATCGTGGTCTTTTCAAGGTCCATCGCCTTCGCTCGGTTTTCTTCTTCAAGGAACTGGCAACGGTCGGCAGTGTCTTTTAACTTTACAGCCATCTTGGCCATTTTCTCTTTGCTATCGCAATGCGCGGCCTTCTCGGCTCTCAACTCGTCGGCCGCCTTCAAAGCAGCTGCATTACTACTCCTTGCTTGTTCTTTGGCTCGGGCAAGTTCCGCCCGAAGGATCTCCACGGTGGCAGCTCCATCTGCAGTCACAACATATTAAAGATATTGGCATCACACTGCTCTTCCTATGTGACATTCACCAGAAAACATCACTTACCCTGTGCCTCGTCAAGCCGCTTGTTAACAAGCTCGATGTCGGCATCTGCCGCATCCAGTTGCCGCTTTAGTTCGGCAAACTCATTAGTCCGGCTAGCCACCGGAGCTTCCACCACCTGCACATAAAAGCGGTATGGTTATTACCTGGGACTACGATCCTCTGTTTGCCGCCGTTCTCGGCGACAACCAGAGTCTCAGGGGCTACTATCTACACAGGGCACACCTAAAAATGTGCGGTACTATCACAAATGTATATCATTTCACGTACCTCAAAACCCGTCAGTAGACTCATAAAGGCTTCATGCAACCTGCTTTTGGTGGACGAAATCCTTTCAATCACCATACCCATCAATGTACGGTGTTCTTCCGACATGGTCGCTCACTTTAGCAGATCCCTCAGTGCATCTGACCACATACCAGACGGTGCCGGACTCTTTTGTTTGCCCTCTTCAAAAGCCGTATACTGGGGACTTCGGGTGACCATAGGATTATCTTTTGGCCTCACCGGACCCGGGGAGGCCCTCCTTGACGACACTTCAAGGTCGCCCGCGTCTTGAGCGGGGGAGTCCGGGGAGGCGTTTCGCTCTCCATCATCTCCGGAAGAAGATCCCCCGAAGACGAGCTCTGTTGAGAAGGGCCAAGATCCGAACTACAAGATAAACGCTTCGGTTATTTTCCTCGGAAGTAAGGTATAATATCTTTACTATTAAGCATTTTTATCACTTACGGCTCGTTAGAGGGCTGATCCCCGCGTGGACTTTGTGCGGCAAGGGCACCCTGTGAGGCAGGACCCTCTGGTGGAGACTTCTTCTCCAGTTTGGAAGCCTTGGTTTCCGGATCTTCAGAGGTAGTCCTCTTCCTTCCCCGGAGCGAGAGAATGTCAGATTCTTCCCCTTGGTTATCCTCCTTCACGGAGGCGCTTATTCCCTCGGTTGGAATTGGTAGCGGTGGGGGCCTGCTTTCGCCCTCATTATTCCCCCCTTTATCTTCCTTTGAGGGCGTCGGGCAAGGCGCTAGCTCGAGCATCTTTTCTAGTACCGGATTATCCAAACCCTCAGGAAGGGGGGCCGAACACCGAATCATCTTCGCCTTTGTTAGCCAGTCCTGGTCAAAGAGCGATTTCTTGGAATGACATCATGATAAATGAAAGACGGTGTGTTCGGCTAGAAGATTACTTACTTGGTCGGCGGTGCGGTTGCTGCTCAGGCCCACGTCCTCGGTAGTATCCGGACACTCAATTTGGGGTCCGAAGAATGATTTATACATCTCCTCGTGCGTCAGGCCGAGGAAATTCTGAATAGTGCGCGGTCCTTCTGGGTTGAACTCCCACATGCGGAGGGGCCGGCGTTTGCAAGCCTGGACTCGACGAACCAGCATGACTTGCACCACCATAACCAAACTGAAATCTCCTTCGAAGAGATCTTGAATGCGGCTCTGTAGTATAGGCACATCCTTGGCTGGACCCTAGCTCAGCCCTCTGCTAATCCATGACATCAGTTGTGGTGGAGGGCCCGAGCGGAAGGCAGGGGCAGCCACCCACTTGGCACTTCTGGGAGCTGTGATGTAAAACCACTCCCGTTGCCATAATCCGAACACCTCTGGAAAGGAACCCTTTGGCCATGGAGCTCCAGCAATCTTGCTTATTAATGCGCCTCCGCACGCTACATGCTACCCCTCGACCATCTTCGGCTTCATGTCAAAGGTCTTGAGCCACAGGCCGAAGTGAGGGGTAATGCGGAGGAAGGCCTCACATACGACAATAAATGCCGAGATGTGGAGAAAGGAGTCCGGGGCTAGATCATGGAAATCTAGCCCGTAATAGAACATCAGACCCCTAACGAAGGGATCCAGAGTGAGGCCTAAACCTCGGGGTAAGTGGGAGACGAACACAACGTTCTCATTGGGTTCGGGAGTAGGGATGACCTGCCCTCGGGCAGGAAGCCGATGCGAAACCTCGGCGGTCAGGTATCTGGCCTCCCTCAACTTCTTGATATCCTCTTCCGTAACGAAGGAGGGCATCCACCGGCCTTGAAGGCTAGATCCGGACATGATTGAAGGTCTGAAGCACCTGACCTGGGCTTTGGGTGTTAGAACTCAAGGCGGGGGAGGGATTCAATTGAGCACGGGAGGAAAAAAAGTAAAAGCCTTGTCCCTTTATAAAGAGGGTGAATATCAAGCGTCCCCCTAGTGGCCGTTTGGGACTTTCCTAAAATCTAGGAGTCCTAGGCACGGTTGGGTTACCCATGACCGTATTGATGAGAATCCCGTAATTAGGGGAACACGATCTCTGCTTTGACAAGACGTGTCAAGAAACCGCCTCGCGTTATGTGTGGAGCTGGTTGAAGAAAAACGGTTCGAATAATCACCGAGCCATGGCCTGATGTCATGTTGCCAAAGCGTGTCAGCAGATTAAGATTTGTGGAAATATTATTCTCTCTACGGTGGTATGTGGAATTTATTTTGCAGGGTCGGACACTATCCTGATATTCAAACTCTTCTGTGATGTGTTCGGAGGAGGAACCCGCCTTGCAATGCCGAAGACAACACTGCGCGCCGGACTCATCGTCATTGAAGCCTGGTTCAGGGGCTACTGAGGGAGTCCTGGATTAGGGGGTCTCCGGACAGCCGGACTCTATCCTTCGGCCGGACTATTGGACTATCAAGATACTAAATTGAAGACTTCGTATCGTGTCCGGATGGGACTCTACTTGGCGTGGAAGGCAAGCTAGGCAATACGGATATGGATATTTCCTCCTTTGTAACCGGCCTTGTGTAACCCTAACCCTCTCCGGTGTCTATATAAACCGGAGGGTTTAGTCCGTAGGGGAACATACAATCATACCATAGGCTAGCTTCTAGGGTTTAGCCCTTCTGATCTCGTGGTAGATCAACTCTTGTAATACTCATATCATCAAGAATAAATCAAGCAGGGCGTAGGGTTTTACCTCCATCAAGAGGGCCCGAACCTGGGTAAAACATCGTGTTCCCTACCTCCTGTTACCATCCGCCTTAGACGCACAGTTCGGGACCCCCTACCCGAGATCCGCCGGTTTTGACACCGACAGTCTATCTTGAAGATAGTAACACTACTATTAGCGTATGTCTTCCTCTTGAAGATTCATTTATTGTCTATGGCTTGCCGATCATCGGGCAAGTCAACCAAAGTCCACACTTTGTTCTCATACATGGATCCCATCTCAGATTTCATGGCCTCAAGCCATTTCGCGGAATTTGGGCTCATCATCGCTTCCTAATAGTTCATAGGTTCGCGGAATCCAAACCCTATATGCATCTTCATATTTTTCTTGGGTGATTGTAGGACGGTCTTTTTTTCTACTTCGTTTCCAACATATGGGCGGTTTGATGGACGGCATTGTAGTGACCTAATGTATTATCTAAAACCTGCAAAATAATATTCCTTTTGGTTAGGCTCCTATGAACAAGCTGCAGAGGTTGAGGTCCACAAAAAAGGTGGAACGAAAAGGTTGGGTTTTCCTTTTGGGAGTCTTGTCTCGGAGCTCGACATCGGCAAGCAGGACCATTGGTTGTGGCATCCAACCTTTTGTGGCAACGATGATGGGGGAGCGATATCGACGATGCGACAATGGTTGAGGTAGTCAACTCTTCTCATGCGTGTTCGTGAGATTGCCTCGGTTTTTTGCTATTGTGAAGTCGAATTTGAGGCGACGGGGCCTAGTGTATGATGATTGGCTGCAGGTGGCCCGTTCCGCAATCTACTGTGGCGCCAGCCGTGCCTAGTATTGTCCTTTGTAGTTCTACATCAGAGTCAGAGCTGCATTGTCTGGTCATAGGTGGCTGACTTTGGTATGGATCTTCATACAACTTAACTCGACCTCTATAGTGTGGGTTGAGTCGAAGTCGTTTTTCCCATGATTTAGGATGGCGATGACGCCTCTAGGGGACTAGTGATAACGATGACACGTACATGCTACCTCGACGAGGCCCTCTTTGTAGTGGTGTGCATGGGTTATCTTGTGTGTGCCGCTCAAGCGGCTATGATGGTTTTGTCTTGTTTTTCATAATAAACCGAACAATCTGGTTTTCACTGAGTTTTCCCTAAGTAATTGAGCAACTCTTTTCTTCTTCATGAATGCAGGAATCCCGCCATTTCAAAAAAAATACCACGAGCCTTTCACCCCATTATTCCCCCATCTTCAACCAAGGTATGTCTACCCCCCTGTCGGTGTCAAAACCGGCGGATCTCGGGTAGGGGGTCCCGAACTGTGCGTCTAAGGTTGATGGTAACAGGAGACAGGGGACACGATGTTTACCCAGGTTCGGGCCCACTATATGGAGGTAATACCCTACTTCCTGCTTGATTGATCTTGATGAATATGAGTATTACAAGAGTTGATCTACCCCGAGATCGTAATGGCTAAAACCCTAAAAGTCTAGCCTATGTGATTATGATTGTCCCTATGGACTAAACCCTCCGGCTTATATGGACACCGGAGGGGACTAGGGTTATACAAGGTCGGTTACATAGAAAGGAATCTTCATATCCGAACACCAAGCTTGCCATCGACGCCAAGGAGAGTCCCATCCGGACACGGGTGAGAGTCTTCGGTCTTGTATCTTCGTAGTCCATCAGTCCGGCCCATGTCCAACAGGCCGGACGCCCGAGGACCCCTTAGTCCAGGACTCCCTTAGTAGCCTCTGAACCAGGCTTCAATGACGAGGTGTCCGACGCACAGATTGTCTTCGGCATTGCAAGGCGGGCTCCTCCTCCGAATACTCCAACACAGTCTTCGCATGTGTCCGGATCTGCAAAACAAGTACCACACACCACCGAAGAAAGTATAATATTTCACGAGTCCAATCTGCTGACAACTTTTTGTAACCTGATGTCACATCCCTGCCCGGTTATTATTTCGAACCATTTTTCGGCCCGCCGCTCCATATTTCGAGATCCAGCTTTATTGGCACGTCTTGTCAAAGCAGAGATCCTGTCCCCCTATTGCAGGATTCTCATCAATACGGGTATGGGTAATCCAAACGTGCCATCGGCATGACCCCTGGGGAATAGGCGAGTTTTATGGCGAGTGGAGAGGCGCTTGATATTCACTGCCTTTATAAGGAGATAAGGATTCACATCTTTCACCCACGCCTTCTCTCTTCCCACCTACCCACTCTCGAGCTCCAGTGGCCAAGTTCTCATCCTTTCCGCCTCAAGAAAGCACTCCAACCATGTTCGGAGCGCAGGGAAAGTGGATGGCCTCCACCGTCAAGGAGAAGGATATCGTCCAACTTAGGGAGGCCGGATATTTTGCCAAGGAAATCGCCCATCGGCTTCCTGCTAAGGGACAGATCGTCCCCACTCCGGAGCCCCATGAGAGGGTCGTGTTCATCCCTCACTTCATCCATGGCTGGGATTTCCTCTCCACCCATTCGTCCGCGGACTCATGTTCTACTACGGGCTGGATTTCCATGATCTGGCCCCCAATTCGTTTCTCACCATCTCGGCGTTCATCGTCGTGTGTGAGGCCTTCCTCCGCACACCCCCCCCCCCACTTCGGACTGTGGCTGATGACCTTCAATGTGAAGCCGAAGGTGGTGGGAGGCGAACACGCAGAATGCGGAGGCGCCATGGTGAGCAAAATGTCCAACATCCTGTGGCCCAAAGGCACCTTCATGGAGACCGTCAAGGGGTGGCAGAAGCTGTGGTTCTATGTCACAGAGCCCCGCGACGCTGCCTGCTACCTCTTGAGCACTGCATTGGTTTCCCCCGAAGAGGAAGGGATGATGCAGCAAAGTAGCATAAGTATTTCCCTCAGTTTTTGAGAACCAAGGTATCAATCCAGTAGGAGGCTACGCGTGAGTCCCTCGCACCTTCACAAAACAAATAAATCCTGGCAACCAACACAAATAGGGGTTGTCAATCCCTATAAGGCAACTTACGAGAGTGAGATCTGATAGATATGATAAGATAATATTTTTGGTATTTTTATGATAAAAGATGCAAAGTAAAATAAAGGCAAAGTAAATAGCAAAAGAAATAACTAAGTAATAAGAGATCAATATGATAAAGATAGACCCGGGGGCCATAGGTTTCACTAGTGGCTTCTCTCAAGAGCATAAGTATTCTACGGTTGGTGAACAAATTACTGTTGAGCAATTGACAGAATTGAGCATAGTTATGAGAATATCTAGGTATGATCATGTATATAGGCATCACGTCCGAGACAAGTAGACCGACTCCTGCCTGCATCTACTACTGTTACTCCACTCATCGACCGCTATCCAGCATGCATCTAGAGTATTAAGTTAAAAACAGAGTAACGCCTTAAGCAATATGACATGATGTAGAGGGATAGACTCATGCAATATGAAGAAAAACCCATCTTGTTATCCTCGATGGCAACAATACAATACATGCCTTGCTGCCCTTACTGTCACCGGGAAAGGACACCGCAAGATTGAACCCAAAGCTAAGCACTTCTCCCATTGCAAGAAAGATCAATCTAGTAGGCCAAACCAAGCTGATAATTCGAAGAGACTTGCAAAGATAACCAATCATACATAAAAGAATTCAGAGAAGATTCAAATATTATTCATAGATAGACTTGATCATAAACCCACAATTCATCGGTCTCAACAAACACACCACAAAAAGAAGATTACATCGAATAGATCTCCACAAGAGAGGGGGAGAACATTGTATTGAGATCCAAAAAGAGAGAAGAAGCCATCTAGATACTAACTATGGACCCGTAGGTCTGAGGTGAACTAGTCACACTTCATCGGAGGGGCTATGGTGTTGATGTAGAAGCCCTCCGTGATCGATGCCCCCTCCGGCGGAGCTCCGGAACAGGCCCCAAGATGGGATCTCGTGGATACAGAAAGTTGCGGCGGTGGAATTAGGGTTTTGGCTCCGTATCTGATCGTTTGGGGGTACGTAGGTATATATAGGAGGAAGGAGTACATCGGTGGAGCAACAGGGGGCCCACGAGGGTGGAGGGCGCGCCTGGTGGGGGTGGGCGCACCCCCTACCTCGTGGCCTCCTTTTTCCTTTCTTGACGTAGGGTCCAAGTCTCTCTGGTCTTATTCGTTGAGAAAATCACATTCTCGAAGGTTTCATTCCGTTTGGACTCAGTTTGATATTCCTTTTCTTCGAAACCCTAAAACAAGCAAAAAAACAGCAATTCTGGGCTGGGCCTCCCATTAGTAGGTTAGTCCCAAAAATAATATAAAAGTGGATAATAAAGCCCAATAATGTCCAAAATAGTAGATAATATAGCATGGAGCAATCAAAAAATATAGATACGTTGGAGACGTATCAAGCATCCCCAAGCTTAATTCATGCCCGTCCTCGAGTAGGTAAATGATAAAAACAGAATTTTTGATGCGGAGTGCTACCTGGCATAATTTTAATGTAATTCTTCTTCATTGTGGTATGAGTATTCAGATCCGAAAGATTCAAGACAAAAGTTCATATTGACATAAAAATAATAATACTTCAAGCATACTAACTAAGCAATTATGTCTTCTCAAAATAACATGGCCAAAGAAAGTTTATCCCTACAAAATCATATGGTTTAGTCATGTTTCATTTTCATCACACAAGAATGCTCTCATCATGCACAACCCCGATGACAAGCCAAGCAATTGTTTCATACTTTAGTAATCTCAAACCTATAAACTTTCACGCAATATATGAGCGCGAGCCATGGACATAGCACTATAGGTGGAATAGAATATAATGAGGGGGTTTATGTGGAGAGGACAAAAAAGGATAAAGTCTCACATCAACGAGGCTAATCAATGGGATATGGAGATGCCCACCGATTGATGTTAATGCAAGGAGTAGGGATTGCCATGCAACGGATGCACTAGAGCTATAAATGTATGAAAGCTCAACAAAAGAAACTAAGTGGGTGTGCATCCAACTTGCTTGCTCACGAAGACCTAGGGCACTTGAGGAAGCCCATTTTTGGAATATACAAGCCAAGTTCTATAATGAAAAACTCCCACTAGTATATGAAAGTGACAAAACAAGAGACGCTCTAACATGAAGATTATGGTGCTACTTTGAAGCACAAGTGTGGCAAAGGATAGTAACATTATCCCTTCTCTCTTTTTCTCTCATTTTTTTGGGGCCTTTTTTTATAATTCCTCACTTGGGACAATGCTCTAAAAAATGATGATCATCACACTTCTATTTATTTACAACTCAATGATTACAACTCGATACTAGAAAGTTGCATGGCAATATATCTCGGAATGGCTATGGAAATGCCATAATAGGTAGGTATGGTGGCTGTTTTGAGGAAGATATAAGGAGGTTTATGTGTGAAAGAGCGTATCATATCACGGGGTTTGGATGCACCGGCGAACTTTGCGCCAACTCTCAATGTGAGAAAGGGCAATGCACGGTACCGAAGAGGCTAGCAAGGATGGAAGGGTGAGAGTGCGTATAATCCATGGACTCAAAATTAGTCATAAAGAACTCACATACTTATTGCAAAAATCTACAAGTCATTAAACCTCGGTACTACGCGCATGCTCCTAGGGGGATAGATTGGTAGGAAAAGACCATCGCTCGTCCCCGACCACCACTCATAAGGAAGACAATCAAATAACACCTCATGTTTCAAATTTGTTGCATAACGTTTACCATACGTGCATGCTACGGGACTTGCAAACTTCAACACAAGTATTTCTCAATTCACAACTACTCAACTAGCACGACTTTGATATTATTACCTCCATATCTCAAAACAATCATCAAGCATCAAACTTCTCTTAGTATTCATAACACTCTTAAGAAAATTTTACTAACTTTGAATACCTAGCATATTAGGATTTTAAGCAAATTACCATGCTATTAAGAATCTAAAAATAATCTAAGTGAGGCATGAGAGATCAATAGTTTCTATAAAACAAATCCACCACCGTGCTCTAAAAGATATAAGTGAAGTACTAGAGCAAAATTATATAACTCAAAAGATATAAGCGAAGCACATAGAGTATTCTAACAAATTCCAAATCATGTATGGCTCTCTCAAAAGGTGTGTACAGCAAGGATGATTGTGGTAGACTAAAAAGCAAAGACTCAAATAATACAAGATGCTCCAAGCAAAACACATATCATGTGGCGAATAAAAATATAGCTCCAAGTAAAGTTACCGATAGAAGTAGACGAAAGAGGGGATGCCTTCCGGGGCATACCCAAGCTTTGGATTTTAGGTGTACTTAGATTATATTGGGGGTGCCATGGGCATCCCCAAGCTTAGGCTCTTTCCACTCATTGTTTCATAATCCATCAAATCTTTACCCAAAACTTGAAAACTTCACAACACAAAACTTAAAGTAGAAAATCTCGTGAGCTCCGTTAGCGAAAGAAAATAAAAGACCACTTCAAGGTACTGTAATGAACTCATTATTTATTTATATTGGTGTTATACCTACTGTATTCCAACTTTTCTATGGTTTATAAACTATTTTACTAGCCATAGATTCATCAAAATAAGCAATCAACACACGAAAAACAGAATCTGTCAAAAACAGAACAGTCTGTAGTAATCTGTAGCTAGCGCAAGATCTGGAACCCAAAAAATTCTAAAATAAATAGCTGGACGTGAGGAATTTATCTATTAATCATCTTCAAAAAGAATTAACTAAATAGCACTTTCCAAATAAAAATGGCAGTAGTTCTTGTGAGCGCTCAAGTTTCTGTTTTTTTACAGCAAGTTCAACGAGACTTTCCCCAAGTCTTCCCAACGGTTCTACTTGGCACAAACACTAATTAAACACAAAAAACACAACCAACACATAGTCTAGATAAATTATTTATTGAATAACAGGAAGGAAAAATATTGGGTTGACTCCCAACAAGCGCTTTTCTTTAAAGCCTTTTTAGCTAGGCATTGATAATTTCAGTGATGCTCACATGAAAGACAAGAATTAAAGCACAAAGAGAGCATCATAAAACATGTGACAAACACATCTAAGTCTAACATACTTCCTATGCATAGGCATCTTATAGGAAAACAAATTATCATGGCAAGCAAAAACTAGCATATGTATGGAAGAGGAAAGAAACAATAGTAATCTCAACATAACAAGAGGTAATTTAGTAACATGAAAAATTCTACCACCATATTTTCCTCTCTCATAATAATTATATGTAGGATCATAAGAAAATTCAACAAAATAGATATCACATAAAATATTTTCAACACGATCCACATGCATGCAAAGTTGACACTCTTCCAAAATAGTGGGATTAACATTATCTAACGTCATGACCTCTCCAAACCCACTTTCAATCATATTGCAAACACTATTATCAATCTCATATTCATCATGGGGCTTAAATAAATTTTCAAGATCAAAAGAAGAATCATCCCAATCATGATCATTGCAACAAATAGTAGTCATAGCAAAACTAGCATCCCCAAGCTTAGGGTTTTGCATATCATTAACACAACTGACATTAAGAGAATTTATAGTAACATCATTGCAATCATGCTTTTCATCGAAGGAACTGTCAAATATGGGTGCAATAGAAACGATCTCATTTTTAACATAAGGAACTATAGCAAATTCATCTTCACAAATATTGGCATCATGGTCACAAGAATAGCAAGCATCATGTTCATCAAGGGATATTTCAACCAAATCATCGGAATCATCATTATCTATAGATTCATGCATATCATTATTTTCTTCCAAAGAAACGGTCATTATTTCAATAAATTCTTGGACATAGACATTATGATCAAAGTTTTCATTGCAATATTTAAGTATGACAGAATTTTCAGATTTATTGAGAGTAAAATCATACTTTTCAATCAAAGAAGCAACTTCATGAGCACCCTTAAAAACGACAAATTCTTCAATTTGTTTGATATCATAGTAACTATAAACACCCTTTGCATAAGAAGATAAGATTTCATTATCATTGAACTCACATAGGTACGGAAGATGTTTTTAGGGTTCTTAGAGCAACAAGTAAAATCACAAATTTCACAAAGATTCCAAGCATAGCACAGCAAACTATTTATATAATACCATGAGAGCTTCCCTTTTTCAGACAAACGATGACGCACAAAATGAGCATGCTCATCTAAAGATTTCCCATCAACTAGGCTAGTTGGGGTTTCAGCACGAGCGCATAAGGATCAAAGATGATCCAAGTAGATCACTATAAGTGGATCCATAACAATAGATTATTAGCAAGCAAAGATGCAAGCAAATGGAAGGCACATGGTAACACAAGCAAACAAGCAAAAGAGGCAAATAGAGAGGGAGGATAGAGAGAGAGGGCAAATAAAACGGCAAGGGTGAAGTGGGGGAGAGGAAAACGAGAGGCAAATGGCAAATAATGTAATGCGGGAGATAAGGGTATGTGATGGGTACTTGGTATGTTGACTTTTGCATAGACCTCCCCGGCAACGGTGCCAGAAATCCTTCTTGCTACCTCTTGAGCACTGCGTTGGTTTTCCCCGAAGAGGAAGGGATGATACAGCAAAGTAGCGTAAGTATTTCCCTCAGTTTTTGAGAACTAAGGTATCAATCCAGTAGGAGTCTACGAGCGAGTCCCTCGCACCTGCACAAAACAAATAAATCCTCGCAACCAACGCAAATAGGGGTTGTCAATCCCTATAAGGCCACTTACGAGAGTGAGATCTGATAGATATGATAAGATAATATTTTTGGTATTTTTATGATAAAAGATGCAAAGTAAAATAAAGGCAAAGTAAATAGCAAAGGAAATAACTAAGTAATAAGAGATCAATATGATAAAGATAGACCCGGGGGCCATAGGTTTCACTAATGGCTTCTCTCAAGAGCATAAGTATTCTACGGTGGGTGAACAAATTACTGTTGAGCAATTGACAGAATTGAGCATAGTTATGAGAATATCTAGGTATGATCATGTATATAGGCATCACGTCCGAGATAAGTAGACTGACTCCTGCCTGCATCTACTACTATTATTCCACTCATCGACCGCTATCCAGCATGCATCTAGAGTATTAAGTTAAAAACAGAGTAACGCCTTAAGCAAGATGACATGATGTAGAGGGATAGACTCATGTAATATGAATAAAACCCCATCTTATTATCCTCGATGGCAACAATACAATACATGCCTTGCTGCCCTTACTGTCACCGGGAAAGGACACCGCAAGATTGAACCCAAAGCTAAGCACTTCTCCCATTGCAAGAAAGATCAATCTAGTAGGCCAAACCAAACTGATAATTCGAAGAGACTAGCAAAGATAACCGATCATACATAAAAGAATTCAGAGAAGATTCAAATATTATTCATAGATAGACTTGATCATAAACCCACAATTCATCGGTCTCAACAAACACACCGCAAAAAGAAGATTACATCGAATAGATCTCCACAGGAGAGGGGGAGAACATTGTATTGAGATCCAAAAAGAGAGAAGAAGCCATCTAGCTACTAACTATGGACCCGTAGGTCTGAGGTGAACTACTCACACTTCATCGAGGGGCTATGGTGTTGATGTAGAAGCCCTCCGTGATCGATGCCCCCTCCGTTGGAGCTCCGGAACAGGCCCCAAGATGGGATCTCGTGGATACAGAAAGTTGTGGTGGTGGAATTAGGGTTTTGGTTCCGTATCTGATCATTTGGGGTACGTAGGTATATATAGGAGGAAGGAGTATGTCGGTGGAGCAACAGGGGGCCCACGAGGGTGGAGGGTGCGCCTGGTGGGGGTGGGCGCGCCCCCCTACCTCGTGGCCTCCTATTTCCTTTCTTGACGTAGGGTCCAAGTCTCTCTGCTCTTATTCATTGAGAAAATCACGTTCCCGAAGGTTTCATTCCGTTTGGACTCAGTTTGATATTCCTTTTCTTCGAAACCCTAAAACAGGCAAAAAAAAACAGCAATTCTGGGTTGGGCCTCCGGTTAATAGGTTAGTCCCAAAAATAATATAAAAGTGGATAATAAAGCCCAATAATGTCCAAAACAGTAGATAATATAGCATGGAGCAATCAAAAATTATAGATACGTTGGAGACGTATCACTGCCTGGGCCGCGGCTCCCGAATTCAGATCCGGGCCCCCAATGCGGCTTACCTCCTGGCAGGAGAAGGGCCTGGATTGGTCTTTGTCGGATGAGCTGACAGCACTTCAGACGCGCATCAGGAGCATGCTGGACAAGAATGTCAAGCTTGTCTATGTGATTCAGGTGATGCTAATTCGCCGGATCCTTCCATGCTAGAACCAGGCTTGCCATTTATAGGAGTTCGATCCGGCCGAGCACAAGACCTTGCGACAATTCTTCGGCACTACGCAAGAAGATATCTGGAAGGTGCTCTTCAAGGCCAACGAGACGTGGTCGGAGACAACCGAGGACCGGGGCACTCCCTGACCCATCCCGCCAGTTCGGTAAGTTTTCCGTGCTTTCAAGGTGTATCCCTGTCTTGCTTGCTCAAGGAGGATGTTCCAACTTCCCTATTTGCCTTTTCAGGGTTGGACAAAGAAGGCGGAGCAGATTCGGTGTTCGGCTTCGCTGCCCGTGGAACCAGCCATCCCGCTTTTGACGAAGATGCTCGTTCCGGCGCCCTATGTGGTGCCGGAGAAGAAGGCCAAGAAGAAGGCCAAGGGGACCAGAGGAGGCCTCCCTCCCAAGGTTACTTCGGACATGGCGTCCGAAGACGCCGAAACTCACTCCGCCGCCGAAGACGACGAGGAGGAGGGAGAGGAGGAAGAAAGCAACTCCCCCCTCCCAGAGGAGGGAAGGAAAAGGGCAGCATCCATAGATCTGGAAGCGGAGGCGTCCAAGAAGGGAAAGGCTTCCCTCATGGATAGCTCCGCGTGGGACGTCGATAGCAGCCCAGAACGACGCCCTCGAGATAAGCCCCTGGCAGAATTGTGAGTAGCCGAAGACCCTGATGCATTCATATATCCTCCTCTTTTAATTCATAATTTTAACATGTCGAATCATGCACTTGCAGTCCGGCTCGTTCCGCCCTTGAGTGATCCTCGTCTTCGGGGAACTTGCTGGATCCGGAGGTGATGGACAGCGGGTCTCTTCCAATGGCCTCCTGTCCCAGGGCCATGGATGTAGCGACCAGACCTCAAACAGTCTGATCTCTGTGCTTCAGTGTCATCCCCGGATCAGTAATGCTGACACGCATAGTACTTGAAGGATTTATAACAGAGTAGCAATCACACACTTATTACAATGAGTGTCTCAAAAGAGAACTTATTACAAATAATATGGCTTAAGGCCATCTAATAACGATAACAGTGGAAGGCTTGGAAGATAAGTGAGTCCATCAACTCCAACGGCATCACTGAGTATAGAACCATGACCTAAAGGCACCTTACTCGTCGTCTGAAAAGTCTGCAACATGAACGTTGCAGCCCGAAATGGGTCAGCACATGGAATATGCTGGCAATGTAACACATAGAGAGCAATGAACAGAAATAGGCTATACTACATGCATATATGGCTGGTGGAAAGCTCTATGGTTACAGTTTTGCGTAAAGCCAGTTTTTCCTTACTGCAAAGGAATAAATTTTATTTAACTATCATGGTGGTTGTTAAACATTGACAGTGTAGACACCCTCTTAATCCCAATTAAACATCATCATTAAAACCCAACAAAATTGATTTAAAGTAAAATGATGAGATTCACATGATAATCCAAGTACTAGATACTCAAGACGTCCATAACCGGGGACACGGCTAATCATGATTAGTTTATACACTCTGCAGAGATTTGCGCACTTTTCCCCACAAGCCTCGATCTCCTCCGTTGTATTTCTCGCACTGCATGATGTTTGAGAAGCGGATGACCGAGACATAGTCTTTCAGAAGCGCTAGCACCTTACGATCGGGTAGACCGTTACACCTACTTTTCCCTACATTTGCTAGTCTACCACTGTAAGAGTTCACACGACTTAATCAACTATGCTAGAGCCCATAGTAGCTTGTGGCTGCACACGAAAGTTTCTAGCATGAATAATCTCATGATCCCTTTGAGCCTGGGTGGCGGTCCATAAAGAAAAATAGGCAATCGCTGGAATACCCAGGTGCCTCAATCCACCGAGATGTGTATTAAAGTTGCCACCTTAAATAAACCATTCATTAACAATCTCACATCTGTCATGGATACACTCACCCAATCCACGTCTACTAGCATAGCATGGCAATATAAGCAAACGTAGAAGTAACTCCCAAGGGTTTGATAATAAAACAGGTAATAGGTACTACCTCATCTACATCCCAAAGCCCACAATTTAATTAGATCCTAATCATACAATGTTTGAGGATTGATCTAATGCAATAAAACTGGGTAGTAGAAGGTATGATCAAAGTGTTACTTGCCTTGCTGATGATCCGTGAAACCTAGAGATTCGAAGTAGCAAGCGGTGCACTCTGGGTACTCTAACGCAAACAAACAAACAAGCATACAATAAGTACTCATCTAATGCACAGGTAAAACTCAAATAAGAGATCTAACCAGAAAGTTCAACTTAAGAACTCCGGTTTGCAAAAAGAAACAAATCAAACGAAACGACGGAAGGCAAACGGCGAAAGAAACAAGCTTCGTTTACTAATCTGGATCTAAGTCAAATTTTACAGAAGCAAAAACTTGTTTGAGTTGGTTAAACGGAAAGGGGGTTTCAAGACGAAACTCTAGGCGCTTGAATCGCCTGATTCCGATAAACGAGCAAAAAGTTAAACTAAAACGAAAATCGGATCAGAAATCGCGATCAGAAATAATCACGGAAAAATCCGACAAAAAGAAAACGATGAACAGGCTAACGAACGAACGTTCGCTGTCTGTGGCTAAACGACGAATACCGTTCGTAAAAACGAACGAAAAAGCGGCCGTTCGCTAAATAAGTAAATCGAAGAAAATAAACCAAACCGGATCTAAAAAAACGGATCTAGGTTTTCAAAAAAAAACGATCGGTTTTCTTTACGAAAACCGAGGCAATGGCGGCTACCTCGGGCGGCTCCGGCGAGACGACGGTGGCGGCGGCGCGGCTTCGGTGCGGCGGTGTGGGGTGGCGGGCGGCGGCGGCGAGCGGCGAGGCAAGGGGCGGCGGCGGCGGACTCGCGCGGCGGCGGCTGGCGGCATGTGGATCGAGGCGAGCGGCGGCTAGGGTTTCGGGGGCTGGGGCGGCTGGCTCGGGCCCTCGTGGCTTTAAAGGCCGGCCGGGCCAAGTGCGCTAGTCGGACACGGCCCGGTTAGGTTGGTCCATTTTTTTAAATAATTTGACGTGCAGAAAAAGAAAGAAAAGAAATACTAAAATGACTCCAAAAATCCCGAAATAAATTTTCCCCGACTTCTAAAAACAAGCCGGACAAAGTGAACATTTATTTGGGGCCTAAATGCAATTCTGAAAAACTCGTATTTTTTCCTAACTCCAAATAAAACAGCGAAAAACTCCAGAATAAAATCTTATTTGATTTTTATTAAATCCTCAATATTCCTTTAAATTTGGGAAAGTCATTTTATTCCCTCTCACTTATTTTTATAATTGGAATTATTGAAGATAAAATAATTAAATCAAATGATCCTATTTTCGAAATTTGAGAAAACCCCAAATATGAAAATAATGAAATCCCCAACTCTCTCCGTGGGTCCTTGAGTTGCGTAGGATTTCTAGGATTAACAAAAAGCAAATAAAATATGATATGCAATGATGATCTAATGTATAACATTCCAAATTGAAAATTTGGGATGTTACAAACCTACCCCCCTTAAGATGAATCTCGCCCTCGAGATTCGGGTTGGCTAGAAAATAGGTGAGGGTGGTCCTTCAGCAGATCCTCCTCTCGCTCCCAGGTGGCTTCATCCTCGGTGTGGTGGCTCCACTGAACTTTACAAAACCTGATAACCTTGCTGTGGGTGACTCGGCTGGCATATTCGAGAATCTTGACTGGTTTCTCCTCGTAGGTTAAATCACTATCCAACTGAATTGCTTCAAGCGGCACTGTATCTCTTAGTGGTATATCAGCCATCTCTGCGTGGCACTTTTTCAACTGGGAAACGTGG
Source organism: Triticum urartu (assembly GCF_003073215.2). Lineage (NCBI taxonomy): Eukaryota > Viridiplantae > Streptophyta > Magnoliopsida > Poales > Poaceae > Triticum > Triticum urartu. The sequence goes on from NC_053025.1 coordinate 564,546,904, forward strand.
GACACGTCGTGAACTCCTAACAATCCTTCGGGCAACTCCAACTTGTAAGCAACTTCTCCCATACGCTCCAAAACTTTGTATGGTCCCACAAAACGTGGCGCTAACTTTCCCTTAACTCCAAAGCGCTTAACTCCTCGAAGTGGAGATACACGAAGATAAACTCTATCTCCGGCTTCGTAAACTATCTCCTTGCGTTTAGAATCTGCATAGTTCTTCTACCTGGACTGGGCTACCTTGAGCCTATCACGAATCAACTTCACTTTCAGTTCAGACTCCTTAATCAAATATGGTCCAAACAACTGGCGGTCTCCAACTTCGTCCCACGACAATGGTGTTCTGCACCTTCTTCCGTACAAGGCTTCAAAAGGGGCCATCTTCAAACTGGATTGATAACTATTGTTGTAAGAGAACTCCGCATATGGCAAATTGTCATCCCAACTGGATCCATAATCTAGCGCACAAGCTCTCGGCATATCCTCCAAAATCTGATTGACTCTCTCGGTCTGTCCATCGGTCTGCGGATGAAAAGCTGTACTGAACTCTAGTCTAGTACCAAAAGTTTCGTGTAACTGATTCCAGAACTTTGAGGTAAACTGGGTTCCTCTATCTGATACAATGCTCCTAGGAACTCCATGCAGACATACGATCCTGGTCATGTATATCTTTGCCAACTTAGCACTGGTGTAAGTGGTCTTCACGGGGATGAAATGAGCTACCTTCGTCAAGCGATCGACTACAACCCATATCGAGTCATAGCCTGAGCGGGTCCTGGGTAATCCCATGATAAAATCCATGCCTAGCTTATCCCACTTCCATTCGGGTATTGGCAATGGCTGTAGCAATCCTGCTGGCTTCTGATGCTCTGCCTTTACTCTCTGACATACATCACAAACGACTACATACTCTGCAATATCCTTCTTCATTCCGGTCCACCAGAAAGTGTCTTTCAAATCCAAATACATCTTGGTATTTCCTGGGTGAATCGAGTACGGCGAATCATGGGCCTCTTGCAAAATTAACTTCCTGATCTCCGGGTCATTGGGCACATAAACGCGGTCCTCAAACCATAAGGTATCGTGTTCATCCTCATGAAATCCTTTAACTTTTCACTTGCTCATCTTCTCCTTAATAGAGGCAATCTCCTTGTCGGTCTTCTGAGCTTCTTTGATCTTATCCATAAGAGTGGACTGTATCTCCAATGCTGCTACATAGCCTCTCGGAACTATCTCCAAACATAGCTCGCGAAGATCCTCGACTAACTCCTTTGGTAAATCTCCGGTCATTAGTGTGTTGACATGGCTCTTGCGGCTCAACGCATCAGCTACTACGTTAGCCTTTCCGGGATGATAATGTAATCTCATATCATAATCCTTGATGAGCTCCAACCATCTTTCTTTGTTTGAGATTCAACTCCTTCTGAGTGAAGATGTAGTTCAAACTCTTGTGATCCGTGTATACCTCACAATGGTTTCCAATGAGAAAATGTCTCCAAGTCTTCAATGCATGCACTACGGTTGCTAAGTCCAAATCATGTGTAGCATAATTCAACTCATGGGGCTTAAGCTGTCGTGAAGCATACGAAACAACTCTTCCCTCCTGCATAAGCACTACTCCAAGTCCTCGACGTGAAGCATCGCAATACACCTCATAATCCTTGCGCTGATCTGGCAGAATCAACACTGGCGAGGTAACCAAACGTTTCTTCAACTCCTGGAAACTGGCTTCACATTCCTCAGTCCAATTGAACTTGGTATCCTTCTTCAACAACTCCGTCATGGGTTTTGCAATCTTCGAGAAATTTTCAATGAATCTCTGGTAGTATCCTGCGAGTCCAAGAAAACTCCAGATCTCTCCAACTGTTGAAGGGGCTTCCCAATTTGTCACAGTGACAACCTTGGTGGGATCTACTGCTATTCCTTCTCCGGATATAACATGTCCGAGGAATCCAACTTCCTTCAACCAAATCTCACATTTGCTGAACTTGGCGTATAACTGATGTTCTCTGATCTTACCAAGTACCAAACGCAAATGTTCTTTATGTTCTTCTTCACTCTTCGAGTAAACCAGAATATCATCAATGAATACTACGACGAACTTATCCAAAAACTCCATAAACACTTTGTTCATCATGTTCATAAAATAAGCAAGTGCGTTAGTCAGACCAAATGACATAACGGTATACTCATACAGCCCGTACCTCGTAGTAAAAGCTGTCTTAGGTATGTCTTGCTCTCGAATCTTCAATTGGTGGTACCCTGATCGCAAATCGATCTTGGAAAATACCTTTGCTCCTTGCAATTGGTCAAACAGACCATTGATCATCGGCAGTGGGTACTTATTCTTGATCGTCACTTCATTCAATCCTCGATAATCAACAACCATCCTTAACGATCCATCCTTCTTTTCCACTAGAAGTACTGGTGATCCCCAAGGTGACGAACTTGGACAAATATATCCCTTATCCAGTAACTCCTTAATCTGCTTCTTAATCTCCTCCAAATCCTTTGCGGGCATTCTATACAGTCTCTTAGATATTGGTCCTGTGCCTGGCAAAAGCTCAATCAAAAACTCAATGTCTCTATCCAGTGGCATGCCTGGCAACTCTTCTGGAAATACATCCGGAAAATCCTTTACCACCGGTACTTCCTCATGTACAACTCCTGTTAAGGAATTTACTTGAGTCCTATTCGGCACATGCCGTGATACATACTTGATCCTTCTTCCTTCTGGGGTGGTAAGCAGAATCGACTTACTGGCGCAATCGATGTTTCCTCCATACATCGACATCCAATCCATACCTAGAATCACATCCAAACCTTGCGATTCCAGAATGATTAAATCTGAGGGGAAGACATGCCTACCTATACTCAATGGCACTTGAAAACATCCTTTACTGGCCATATACTCCGCTCCTGGTGAGCTTACTAACATATGTGTTCTAAGAACCTTGGTGGGTAGCTTATACTTATCCACGAATCCCCTTGATATGTATGAATGTGATGCACCAGTATCGAAAAGAACGATTGCAGTAAATGACTTAACCAAAAACTTAGCTATTACTGCATCTGGCTGGGCTTCAACCTCCTCCACGTTAACGTGGTTCACCTGTCCCCTGTTGAAAGGGTTTGGCTTCTTCCCAGAGCTTCCATTGCCATTTCCATTCTGGGCTTCAGGACATTCATTGGCATAATGTCCGGTCTTCTGACACTTATAACAAGTGACTTGGCTCAGGTCTCTCTTGGCTGGGGTTGATGGGTTGGTACGGTTCTGACCGTTGCTTCCCCCATTCCCATTACCGTTCTTGGGGCCATTATGATTATGCAAACTCCCTCCTCCATTGGTATGCTGAAAATGTCCTCCCGATTTGGGGGTAAAACGTGGCTTCTGCTGAGCTCCTGAATTGTACTTCCCTTGTCCATACTTCCTCTTGCGGTTCTCAATCTATTGTTGCTTCCCTTCAATCATAAGAGCACGATCTACCAACTCCTGGTAGTTGTTGAAAGTTGCTACCATCAACTACATGCCCAACTCATCATTCAGTCCTTCCAGAAACTTCTCCTGCTTAGCTGCATCCGTAGCAACGTCATCCGGGGCATAACGTGCTAACTTACTACAATCATCCACGTATTGGCCAACTGTCCATCCTCCTTGGCGCAAGTTACGAAACTCATGCTTCTTCATGGCCATAGCTCCTGCTGAAACATGGGCAGTACGGAAAGCCTGCCCAAATTGGTCCCATGTCACCGTGGCTATAGGGTAGGTGACCATGTAATTTTCCCACCATGATGCTGCTGGTCCATCCAACTGATGTGCGGTAAAGCGCACCTTCTCAGCATCAGTATATCCTGTAGTGGTTAACTCCCTTCCAATCTTGCGGAGCCAATCATCTGCTACCATAGGCTCAGTGCTACTTGAGAACACCAGCAGATTCAGTCTAAGGAAACGGGTTAAGTGATCAACAGGTGGTGGTGGTGGGTTGTAGTTGTTGTTGTTCCCCTGATTCTGATTTTGAACTAGCAACTGCAGCAACACATTCTGCTGCTGGATCAACCGAGTGAGCTCCGGTGGAAAGGCAAATCCATTGTCACATCTCGGAGGCATCTGATGGGTTTAGAGGGGAGAGATTTAGAATAGATTGAGGTCTAATGAGAAAACACTACCCATATGCACATGAGACAAACACAAACATTTCACTCAATCAATCAAGGGCATACAATCAATCTAGAACTATCGCGAAAGTGCTCGGACTACTCTATTTACATGGTGGAATACTACTACTGATTTGGTGGTGTACTAGAAATATTCCTCGGTTGCAGACTCCATGATATCTGCTCCAGCTTCGTCTTCATAGTCATCATTGCTTAGGTCAGATTCGGTGTCGTCAGTGATGATGTAGTCTTCCGGGAGAATCCCCTTGGGTTCTTCGTCTTCTTCTACTGGTGTAGGGTCTCCCATGAATATTCCGATCTTCTTAATCAGGTCGTCATTCTTCTCCACTAGTACGACGATTTCCTCCTCATAATCTTCACATGTAGCCTTGAGTTCTTCCTCCAGCTCTGTGATTCTTGTCATCGCCTTCTTCAGATCTATCACGTCTGCGCACATCTGGTTCTCCTGACGTCGAATGTGCTGGTTTAACTCCTGGATAAAAGCTGCGTTTGATCTATCTTTCTTGGTGCTGATCATCTCCCAGTGCTCATCTCGGCACCCACAAATCTGGTAGATAGTATCCTTGAGATCATTGCCGTAAACTTCTCCAATACGTCCCATGGCGATGTGGGCTGCCATGCTCTTTCCTGGACTCCAGGTTGGTGCATCAAAGGAAAACTCTATGGGCTCGGTGACTGGTGCAAACGTCCTTCCTAGAACTTGAACTTGAATCATCCAACGCTCCTCCTCGGGTAAAGTGGCGTTGTAGGTCCCGGTGAAGCTTGGTACTCCGATGTTCAGGTACTTAGTGACTTCCTTCAGGTGGCGTCCAAAGGGTGTATCTTCATCCGGTTGCGTGAACTTTTTCCTTGCATCCACCATCCTAAAAGAGTAGAAAAGATGAGGAGTCAAAAATGGGAAGAGTGAGTAGTGATCTAGGGCTTTAGCCTAGTGGTTGTGTCCTACAGTCAGCGTGTGCTCTGATACCATCTTGTAGCGACCAGACCTCAAACAGTCTGATCTCTATGCTTCAGTGTCATCCCTGGATCAGTAATGCTGACACGCACAGTACTTGAAGGATTTATAATAGAGTAGCAATCACACACTTATTACAACGAGTGTCTCAAAAGAGAACTTATTACAAATAATATGGCTTAAGGCCATCTAATAACGATAACAGCGGAAGGCTTAGAAGATAAGTGAGTCCATCAACTCCAACGGCATCACTGAGTATAGAACCACGACCTAAAGGCATCTTACTCGCCATCTGAAAAGTCTGCAACATGAACGTTGCAGCCCGAAAACGGGTCAGCACATGGAATATGCTGGCAATTTAACACATAGAGAGCAATGAACAGAAATAGGCTATACTACATGCATATATGGCTGGTGGAAAGCTCTATGGTTACAGTTTTGCATAAAGCCAAATTTTCCCTACTGCAAAGGAATAAATTTTATTTAACTATCATGGTGGTTGTTAAACATTGAGAGTGTAGACACCCTCTCAATCCCAATTAAACATCATCATTAAAACCCAACAAAATTGATTTAAAGTAACATGATGAGATTCACATGATAATCCAAGTACTAGATACTCAAGACGTCCATAACCGGGGACACGGCTAATCATGATTAGTTTATACACTCTGCAGAGGTTTGCGCACTTTTCCCCACAAGCCTCGATCTCCTCCGTTGTATTTCTCGCACTGCATGATGTTTGAGAAGCGGATGACCGAGACATAGTCTTTCAGAAGCGCTATCACCTTACGATCAGGTAGACCGTTACACCTACTTTCCCCTACATCTGCTAGTCTACCACTGTAAGAGTTCGCACGACTTAATCAACTATGCTAGAGCCCATAGTAGCTTGTGGCTGCACACGGAAGTTTCTAGCATGAATAATCTCATTGTTGAGGCATATCTCTCTCGATGTGGTTTTGGTGATTGATGGCAACGTGTTTGCGGACTAATCGTGTGCTTTGAGTATTTTAGAGATTCATCCTTGGCATGAGACGATTTCTTCCCCTCGGCGTGTCATTCAAGATGGTGTAGCTCTTTCGTTTCTCTTTTGGTGGACTAGTTGCGTAGAGGGCACCGTACTATAAAGAGGGGGTCCGCTGGGGTATTGCTTGGGTGGAATCAACTCGTACACATCCGCTTCTCACCCTCAGAGCTCTTCTGCTTCGTTGGAGAGATCTTTTCTCTCTTGTGTGTCTTGTCTGGGTCCCAGCGGTAGTACCGTGCTACCCAGCGGTAGTACCGCTGAGGGGTCACAAGCGGCAGTACCGCTCCATAGCGGTAGTACCGCCGGTGACTCCGCAGCAGTACTACCGTTGGCCTGCCTGGCCCTACCGCCTCGACTTTAGCTTCGATGGAGAGATCTTTTCTCTCTTGTCTGGGTCCCAGCGGTAGTACCGTGCTACCCAGCGGTAGTACCGCTGAGGGGTCACAAGCGGCAGTACCGCTCCGCAGCGGTAGTACCGCCGGTGACTCCGCAGCTGTACTACCGCTGGCCTGTCTGGCTCCTACTGCCTCGACTCGAGGGCTCTTTTTCTCGTGTCGAGTTTTGTGGCACTAGTTGTGGCAGTAGAGGCAGTAGTACCGCTTCGCAGCGGTAGTACCGCCCTTACCACCGCGGTAGTACCGCTCTGGGTCCAGGTCCCCGCTTCTCTTCTCTACGCGGCAGTACTGCTAGTTGGAGTGGCAGTACCGCTGGCTCAGCGGTAGTACCGCCCCCCCCCCCAAGTGGTACTACCGCCCTCTGCGGGGCTGTTTAGTGGGGCAACGGTTGGATTGTTGCCCCCACTATAAAAGGGGGTCCCCTTATTCCCCGTTGACCTACCTCTCCCCACTCAAGCTCCATTAATGCTCCAAGCTCCATTTTCGCCCGATCTATCTCTCTAGCCAATCAAACTTGTTGATTTGCTCGGGAGTGGTTGAGAAGGCCCCGATCTACACTTCCACCAAGATATTTTCGATTCCCCCACCTATCCCTAGCGGATCTTGTTACTCTTGGGTGTTTGAGCACCCTAGACGGTTGAGGTCACCACGGAGCCATAGTCCATTATGGTGAAGCTTCATGGTATCGTTGGGAGCCTCCGATTAAGTTGTGGAGATTGCCCCAACCTTGTTTGTAAAGGTCCGGTCGCCGCCTTCAAGGGCACCAATAGTGGAATCACGGCATCTCGCATTGTGTGAGGGCGTGAGGAGAATACGGTGGCCCTAGTGGCTTCTTGGGGAGCATTGTGCCTCCACACCGCTCTAACGGAGACGTACTTCCCCTCAAAAGGAAGGAACTTCGGTAACACGTCCTCATCTTCACCGGATCCACTCTTGGTTATTTCTTACCTTTACTTGTGCAAGCTCTTTAGTGTTACTTCTCTTGCTTGCTTGTTTGTTTGTTGTTATTGCATCATATAGGTTCCTCGCCTAGTTGCACATCTAGACAACCTACTTTGATGCAAAGTTTAATTTGGTAAAGAAAAGTTAAAAATTGTTAGTTGCCTATTCACCCCCCCCTCTAGTCAACCATATCAATCCTTTCAATTGGTATCAGAGCCTCATCTCTTTATTAAGGACTTTACCGTCCGAAGAGTATGGTTGATACCGTAGACGGTGTGGAGGAACACTCCGGTGTGAATCCGATCTCGTCTATGGGCGATGGGGGAACCTCGGTCTCTCGTGAGGAGTTCAATGTGGCCTTGGTGACATTGAAAACCTCCATGACGACCGAGGTTGAAAGCATGTTTACTAAATTCCTTGAAGGGCTTAAACTATCCACCGCACCGTTGAAAGTGGGTAGTCCCACCGACAAGGTGACGGATGCTACCTCCGATAAGGGGGGGCTAGTAGCGAAAAGGCTCCTTCTTCTAGTGGTAAGAATGGCACCGGCATCTTTGCTCATGTGGAACCACCACTTGTTTATGGTGGTCCGGTTCCTTCCAATCATTTGAATCATGCCAGTCCTCCCCCTAAGATTGTGAAAAATGAGGACTTTGATTCTTGGGTTTACCGCTTTAAACGTCATTTAAATCATGTGAACACTAATCTTTGGAGAATCATTGAAGAAGGTTTCTATCCGCATGATCCAAGCAACTTCACTCCTCGAGAAGCTGCGGATAATCAATTCAATGAGAATGCCCTCTTCATCATTCAAGATGCAATTCCACCCGAAGATCTACCTCATCTTCGGCCCTTCGCCTTGGCCAAAGACGCATGGCTTTTTGTTGTCTAACTCTAACGGGGAAGCGCAAGCATTCAACGCTCCAACTATGATGTGGTGCAAGATGAGGCCGATGAGTTTGCAATGAAAGAAGATGAAGAACCTTGTGAGCTTTATCGGAGAGTAACCGAACTCGCAGTCTCACTCCGAGATCACGGGAGCAAGGACACGGATGACAATTGGATCAAGCACAAATTCCTCAAGGCAGTGATGCCCTACCACAAGGCCATGTCCTCCGTCATTCGTCAAAGGCCGGACTTCCACACTTTGACCTCAAGCGAAGTGTTGGATGAGTTTGTGGCCATGAACATTTTGGACAAGACCGCCGACAATGCGGTGCTTCGTTCTCAAAGGGCAAAGAAGCCCAACCTTGCATTGAAGGCCAAGCTCTGCGTTGAAGAAGAAGAATAGGAAGAAGAGGAGAGCAATCCCGAAGATACAAAGTATGCATATCATGAACACATGGCACTTGCTTCAAGGCAATTTTGGAGCAAGAAAAACTCAAGGCCAAACTTTAACAAAAACAACTCAAGTGGCACGAAGAGCAAGAAACGTGTAAGGACTTGCTACAATTGTGGCAATGTGAGTCATTTTGTTGTGGAGTGCCCATATGAGAAGAGGGAAGACAATGGTGGCAAGCTCATCCGAAAGGACAAGGCCAAGTCGTTCCCCAACAAGAGCAACTTCACCAAGAAGACTCCCCCCAAGGCATTGGTGGTACAAGAAGAGTACAATGAGGATGATGACGATGATGAAGATGGTGAGTCGGTTGCCATGGCCTCTGTTGCCATTGCGACGACTCCACAGGTGTCTCTCTTCGACTCACCCAATGAGAGCATCACCGCCAAGTGCCTCATGGCTAAAGCCACCAACAAGGTAACCTCTAACATCAAAACTACCATCATTAATCATCCTTCTTCGACGGATACCATTGATGAACATGAGGGAGCTAATGTGGAGGTGAATGAGTTTGATGCCTTTATGGGAAAACTTAAGGGTAAATCCAAGAAGCACTTTGTTGCTATCTTGGAACAACTTGCTGAAGCCAATGACATGATCGAGGCTCACGAAGATACCATCTCTAAGATGGAAGGGCATAGTCGTGACTATGCCGATGAGATCTCGGATCTTTCCAATGCTCTTGAGGAAGAGCGTGGTCTTCGTTTGGCTCTTGAGGAGTCACACAACGTTGATCATGCTAAGTTAAAGAAATATTGTGATCATGCTCTCATTGTGTCTCGTGTGCTAAAATCCGAGAAGGCCGAACTTGAGGTTGATCTTGCTAGACTCAAATTGGAGTTTGATCTACTTGACAAGGCTCACAAGGTCTTGAAGGGTGCTCATGCTAGCCTCAAAGAGTCTCATGATCAACTTCAAGTAAAGCTAACCAAGGAAAAACCCACTTTTCCTCGTATGATGTTAATTGATAATGCAAATGCTACTAACCCGTGTTGTGAGCATGTGCATCTTGTTGAGGAGAACGCTAAGCTAAAGGTGCAACTTGACAAAGGTCTTGCGTCTTGCATACAAGGCAAGAAGAACCTCAACGACCTCTTGACCAACCAAAAGGGAGTTGTGGCCAAGGAAGGGATTGGGTACGTGCCCAAGTCCAAGAACAAGAAGAAGAATGACAAGACCAAACGACCTCCTCCTCTCATGCAAACCTTTGTGAAGGAGGGAGAGAGTGCTTCCAAGGAGAAGAAGGATAATGCTAAGGGTGGCTGTGTAAAAAGGGCAATGCCACTCCTCCCATCAAACCGGCGACTTTAATCCTTCTTATGTGTTATGTCGGGCTAGTGATGGGCATGTCTATGCCAAATTTGTTGGTTCCCCTCATGAGTACATTGAATGGTCTATTTGGGTTCCAAAGACCCTTGTTACTAACATCAAAGGACCCATTACAAAATGGGTACCTAAAACCAAGCATTGATCTCTTGTAGGTGTTTGCTTCCGGTGGGGGATCATGGTTGCTCGATAGCGGAGCCACAAATCATATGACCGGAAGCAAGGACTTGGTGGTGGACGTGCACACGATTCCATCTATGCCCACCAATGTCGAGTGGGGTGACGCCTCATCTTCTAAGGTATTGGGACTTGGCAAGGTAGTCATTTCTCATGATCTCACGATCGAGAAGGTCATGCTTGTTGAGTCCCTTGCATACAATTTACTTTCCGTTTGTCAACTTGCAATCATGGGATTTGCCACTTTCTTTGATATCGATACCATGGCCCTCTTGTGGAGCAAGACTCTTAAAGTAGCCTTTGTTGGGCATGTCGAGAACGGTCTATATGTGCTTAACTTTTCGGAGCGACCCACTAAGACCGCGACATGCCTAATGGCTAAAGTTGATGTGGGATGGCTTTGGCATCGCCGTCTAGCCCATGTCAATATGAGATCTTTGCAAAGTCTTCTCAAGGGGGACCATGTCCGTGGACTAACGAATGTTAGTTTTGCTAAAGATCATGCTTGCAGTGCTTGTATCAAAGGAAAGCTACATGAGAAGGCTCACCCTCCCACGACTATCATTTACTCAAAGAGGCCTTTGGAGCTCCTTCACTTGGATCTCTTTGGGCCTCCATCCTTCGATAGTCTTGGGGGTAGGAAGTATTGCTTGGTGATTGTGGATGACTACTCAAGATACACTTGGGTGTATTTCTTCAAGAGGAAGAGCGAGACCCAACAAACCGTAATTGACTTTGCAAATGAAGCACAACGTCAACACAATGCAAAGATCTTGACAATAAGAAGTGACAATGGCACCGAATTCAAGAACTACACCTTGGATGAGTTTCTTAGTGATGAGGGGATCAAGCATCAATATTCCGCACCTTACACCCCTCAACAAAACGGTGTTGCGGAGAGGAAGAACCGGACGTTGATGGATGCGGCAAGGACCATGATGGCGGAGTTCAAGTCTCCATACAACTTTTGGGCCGAAGCCATCAACACCGCGTGTCATGCATCCAATCGGCTCTACCTCCGCAAAGTCTTGAACAAGACTCCATATGAGATACTCACCGGTAACAAGCCCAACCTCAAGTACTTTCGGGTGTTCAGGTGTAAGTGTTTCATTCTCAAGAAAGGTGTTCGGTTGTCTAAATTTGAAGCTAGAGCTTATGAGGGCATATTTGTTGGTTATGCTACAAACTCTCATGCTTACCGTGTCCTCAATAAATCTACGGGACTTATTGAGGAGACGTGTAATGTGGAGTTTGATGAAAATAACGGCTCCCAAGTGGAGCAAAGTGTCACTTGTGATGTAGGTGATGAAATTCCTCCTCAAGCCATAAGAAGAATGGGTGTTGGCTTTATCCTACCCATTGAGGAACCCCTTGTGGCCGAAGGAGAAGGACAATGCTCCACTCAAGTGGAGCCATCACCAACCCAAGGCCCACACGCTTCCGAAGAACAACATGAAGGCCCTCATCCTCAAGAACAAGACCAAGGGCAAGATCATGCTCAATATGGTGTTGACACACCAAGTGATGCCCAAGGTCAAGTTCTCTCCTCCGAGCAAGTTCAAGAACAAGAACAAGCTCAAGACGACGCTCAAGATGATCAAGTGACCACTTCTCGTCTCACCCCCGAGAGGAATTGGAGCGTCGTGCCGCCAAGGTTGCTTCCAAGCTCTCCACCAAGGATCATCTCATGACGAATGTGCTTGGAAGCTTAAGAAAGGGGGTAAGCACTCGTAGACAATTAGCAAACTATTGTGAGCATCACGCGTTTGTCTCGTTTGTCGAAGCCCACAAGGTCTATGAGGCTCTCAAAGATTCGGATTGGCTCAATGCCATGCATGAAGAACTCAACAACTTCGAGCGCAACAAAGTGTGGAGATTGGTGCAAAGACCGACGGGGAACCACAATGTCATTGGAACCAAGTGGATATTTAAGAACAAGCAAGATGCCCATGGGATTATCATTCGGAACAAGGCTCGTTTGGTAGCACAAGGCTACTCCCAAGTCGAGGGTATCGACTACGGTGAAACCTTTGCTCCTGTTGCTCGTCTTGAATCCATTCGCATGTTGATTGCATATGCTTCTCATCATAACTTTAAGTTACAACAAATGGATGTGAAGAGTGCTTTTCTTAATGGTCCTATTAATGAATTGGTTTATGTCAAGCAACCCCCCGGGTTCGAGGATCCCTACTTTCCTGTATCAAGTCGATAAGGCACTCTATGGCCTTAAACAAGCCCCACATGTGTGGTATGACCACTGAGGGAGTCCTGGATTAGGGGGTGTCCGGATGACCGGACTATACCTTCGGCCGGACTCCTGGACTATGAAGATACAAGATTGAAGATTTCGTCCCGTGTCCGGAAGGGACTTTCCTTGGCGTGGAGGGCAAGCTTGGCGATACGGATATGTAGATCTCCTACCATTGTAACCGACTTGGTGTAACCCTAACCCTCTCCGGTGTCTATATAAATCGGAGGGTTTTAGTCCGTAGGACAACATACAGAACAACAATCATACCATAGGCTAGCTTCTAGGGTTTAACCTCTCTGATCTCGTGGTAGATCTACTCTTGTACTACCCATATCATCAATATTAATCAAGCAGGACGTAGGGTTTTACCTCCATCAAGAGGGCCCGAACCTGGGTAAAACTTCGTGTCCCTTGCCTCCTGTTACCATCCGGCCTAGACGCACAGTTCAGGACCCCCTACCCGAGATCCGCCGGTTTTGACACCGACATTGGTGCTTTCATTGAGAGTTCCTCTATGTCGTCGCCATCAGGAAGGATGCCTCGCCCCGTCTTTAAGGACGGCGCCGTTTCTAAGGGAGCTTTGGCTGTCGGCCAAACCCTCCGGTTAGGTGGTTTTCTTATGACCGCCTGTTCGGCTTCTGCGCCGACGATGACCTCTCGAGCCATCGAAAACAATCTTCATGTCAGCTCGGAACTCGCCGAGCAGTTAGATCCAATGGAGCTCTCCTCCATAAACAAGCTCTTGGATCGCATCGCCGCCCTGGGAGTCGCTACGGATTACGACCAGATTGGGCCTAAGCCCGATCTGAGAGAGATTAACTCTCCCCAAGTCACCCATCACGTTGCCATGGTAGAGGGACAGTGCGGCGGCCCCTCATCTATCTTAAGGACTAGCTACGTCCGGATTCCCGATCTCTCCAAGACGGATACCCGCGGAGGGGAGGATATTACTCAAGACCTGAACTTAGAGTTAGGCGACGGACTGGATTCATTGGACAACATCCAGGAATCCAAATTTTCGAGTTCGGAAATTCCTCGGCCTCTGAGCCTCACATGGGGTGAGGCTTCGGATTTAATTCCACCCACCCACCCGAACATAAGCGATCTATCCCAAATCAGGCAAGAGCCCGAAGAAACAGTACATCATTACTGGGCCAGATTCCTCCTGGTTAGGAACAGGATAAGGGACTGCCGCGAGGAAGACGCAATCTCACTCTTTTGCAATAATTGCACGGACAAGGGAATCCTCAACGCCATAAGTCGCCGTGATATTACACGCTTCGCTGACTTGGCGTCCATTGTACGAAAGTACTGTGCGATGGAAAGCGCCTGGAAAACCAAAATAAAATTTTGGGACGATCCGACCCTGAATACAAACCCAATCCGAAATAAAAGGGTGCATCATCGCCAGACACTTGGGTCAAACACCAAAAAGCAAAAACCCTCTACAGGGCATGGAATCGTACTGGAAGGATGGCTTAATGGACCTTGTAAAATTCACAGTACAGAGGACGCCACACCAACTCACAGCCTTAGAGCATGTTGGATACTCCGACAGGTGGCCAAAATTGGCAAAGATCTCCTAATTCCGGAGGCCACAGAAAGCCACCCCAGAGACACCAATACGGTATTAACAGTCTTCGAGACTTTCGCATCAAATAACATGCGAAAAAGGACACTCCGTAGCCTTGCCGAAGTCTACCAAGTAGCAACAATAAACCCATGGAGTGACACGGCTATTACCTTTAACGCCAGTGATGAACCTAAATTCCGAACAGCCCGAGTACCAGCCGCATTGGTCCTCGGTCCAATAGTGGACGGCTTTCGTCTTACCAAGGTACTCATGGACGGCGGCAGCGGATTGAACCTCATTTATGAGGAAACCCTACAAAAAATGGAAATAGACTGGAACCGCATTGAGGAAGCAGCACAACCTTTAGAGGAATAATCCCCAGTCGGGAAGCGCGCTGTACAGGAAAAATCACACTAGATGTGGTGTTTGGCACGCCGGATAACTGCAGGTCCGAAGAGGTCACGTTCCATGTGGCTCCGTTCAGCAGCGGTTATCACGCTCTGCTAGGGCGGGAAGCGTTTACAATCTTCCAAGCAATACCCTATTACGGGTACATGAAGCTCAAGATGCCCGGGCCCAACGGGTTCATCACTCTCGCTAGTGATCCGGACATAGCACTCCGCGCCGAAAACAAGACAGCTGCACTGGCCCCTGAGGCACTATCCGAAACCCTAGCGGCTGAGGAACTGACTGCGCTGCGCTCCATGGTGAATAGGGACGACGTGGTACTCGACAAGAGATCCAAGTCCACCTCCTTTAAACCGGCGGCCGAAATAGTCAAATTCCAGGTCCATCCAACGGACCCCAATAAAACAGCTTCCATCGGGGCACAGTTAAACCCTGATGTAGATGCCGCACTGCGAGAGTTCCTACGAGAGAACTGGGACATTTTCGCCTGGCACCCTTCAGACATGCCAGGAATCCCATGCAGGCTGGCCGAGCACAGCTTAAATATCCAAAAAGGATTCAAACCTATCAAGCAAGCTCTTCGGCGTTTTTCCGAACCTAAGAGATAGGCCATGGGAGAGGAGCTAGCAAAGGTATTGGAGGCCGGATTCATCAGAGATATAAAACATCCGGACTGGCTAGCAAACCTGGTGATGGTACCAAATAAGGACAAATCCTGGCACCTGTGCGTTGATTTTAAAGACCTTAACAAGGCTTGCCCAAAGGATCCCTTCCCCCTCCCCCGCATCGATCAAATTATCGACGCTACCGTAGGACACGATTCGTTGTGTTTCCTCGACGCATATTACGGCTACCATCAAATCAAGATGACAGAATCAGACCAAGCCGCAATGGCATTTATCACACCATACGGCCCATTCTGCTTCAACACAATGCCCTTCGGGCTCACAAACGCCGGCGCAACATATCAGCGCATGATTCAGACATGTCTGGCAAACTAGATCGGCAAAATAGTGGAGGCATATGTAGATGATGTGGTCGTCAAAACAAGACACGTCGAATCTCTAGTAGATGACTTGAGGGTCACATTTTGATAACCTCCGAACATACGACAGCAAGCTCAACCCGGAAAAATGCGTTTTCGGCGTCCCAGCCGGAAAGCTCTTGGGCTTCATTGTATCCGGTAGAGGAATTGAAGCAAATCCAGCCAAGATCCGAGCTCTGTCACAATTGGATATCCCAAAGGACCTCAAACAAATACAAAAGTTAACTGGATGCGTGGCGGCTCTAAGCCGCTTTATCTCCCGCTTGGGGGAAAAGGCCCTACCCCTTTACCGCCTCCTTTGGTGCACCAAACACTTCGAATGGACGGATGCAGCCACGGCTGGACTCGACGAAATAAAAGCCATATTGGCAACAAACCCTGTCCTGGCCGCGCCAAACATTGGCGAACCAATGCTATTGTACATTACAGCAACACATCAGGTGGTAAGCGCAATGCTCGTCGTCGAACGAGAAACGGACGGACACAAATTCCCCCTTCAAAAGCCAGTCTATTGTGTGTCCACTGTCCTCACTCCGTGCAAATCACGGTACCCTCATTATCAAAAGATTGCTTACGCGGTATTCATGGCATCTCGGAAGCTACGACACTACTTTCAAGAGTGTTCAATAACACTAGCCTCGGAAGTACCACTTAACGATATTATAAACAACCGTGACGCAACAGGCCGGATTGCAAAATGGGCCATTGAGCTCCTCCCATTCGACATAACTTATAAACCATGGCGAGCCATCAAGTCGTAAGTTTTGGCCGACTTCGTCGCAGAATGGACGGAGGCCGAACTTCCTAAAGAGTACGGCACATATTCAAATTGGATCATGCATTTCGACGGCTCCAAGATGTTGGCCGGACTAGGGGCTGGCGTCGTTTTGACGTCCCCCATAGGAGACACAGTTCAATACGTACTCCAGATTATGTACACAGACTCCAACAATGCAGCCGAATATGAGGCCCTTTTACATGGTCTCCGGATGGCAGTATCAATGGGCATTCAACGCCTAGAGGTGCGCGGGGACTCGAACCTCGCAATATCCCAAATAAATGGAGACTTCGATGCCAAGGATCCAAAAATGGCAGCTTACCGCAACGCCGTCCTAAAAATGTCAGCTCGGTTCGAAGGGCTTGAATTTCACCATATAGCCCGGGAAAATAATCAGGCGGCAGATGTCCTGGCATGCATCGGCGCAAAACGCGATGTAGTCCCCCCCAACATCTTCTTGGAAAGGCTGTTCAAGCCATCCATAGTATGGGAAGGGGAGCCGAACAATAACAGCCCGGACCCAACCGCACTGCCCGACACCAAACATTCTGACACAATCGGAGGCTCTGCCAATGAAATAACACCTTCAGCCCACGCAATAATGGCCGTCATCGCCCCGTGGACAGAACCATTCCTCGCCTACCTTGCTAAGCAGGAACTCCCCAAGGACCAAAATATGGCACGCTATATAGTGCGGCAATCCAAAGCCTACAAAGTCCACGAGGGAGAGCTTTGTAAGAAAAGCACTACCGGAGTCCTTCAAAGGTGCATCTCCGAAGAGGAAGGGCGGAACCTCCTGGCTGAAATTCATGCCGGACTCGGCGGTCATCACGCTGCAGCTCGGTCCCTTGTAAGCAAGGCCTTCCGTACAGGCTTTTATTGGCCAACGGCCCGGGCAAACGCCCAGGACTTAGTCCAACGATGCGCCGGTTGCTAGCTCTTTGCAAACCAAAGCCATATGCCACCCACCGCCCTCCAAACTATCCCCATCACTTGGCCCTTCGCGGTCTGGGGGCTTGACATGGTTGGACCCCTTAAAGGCGGAACCCACAAATACTTACTGGTCATGGTGGATAAGTTCACCAAATGGATAGAAGCCAAGCCTGTTAAGACGGCCGAATCCGGACCGGTGATAGACTTTATATCCGGGGTTGTACACCGTTACGGCGTCCCCCACAGCATCATCACTGATAACGGCAAGAACTTTACGGCCGACAAGGTAAAACTCTGGTGCAAAAACATGGGCATCAAGCTCGATTATGCTTCAGTCTATCACCCACAAACTAACGGCCAGGTCGAACGTGCAAATGGTCTTATCATGAGCGGCATCAAACCCAGATTAGTGCGGTCCCTCAAGGAATCTAACACGCACTAGGTGGAGGAGCTCGACTCCGTACTCTGGGGGCTGCGGACCATGCCGAATCGCACCACCGGATACACACCATTCGTTATGGTGTACGGCGCAGAGGCAGTTTTGCCTTGCGACATAATTCATGACTCACCTCGAGTGCACATGTACGAAGAAAGAGAAGCCGAGCTCGATCGGCAGGACAGTTTGGACACATTGGAGGAGGAGCGCGACGTGGCAAAAGCCTGTTCCACATTCTATCAACAGCAGGCTCGAAGTTACCAAAGCAGAGAAGTACGGGCCAAAAATTACAATGTTGGCAAATTAGTTGTACGCCTGCCGGACAAGAAAAAGGACAAACTCAAGCCCAAGTGGGAAGGTCCCTTCATAATTGACCAAGTCCTGACTGGTGGAGCGTACCGCCGGCGAGATGCATCGGATAACCGACTCGAGCCGAACCCATGGAACACAGCCCGTCTCCGAAGATTCTATGCCTAGCGCCGGACTCTGTGTTCGTCTCCTTCCTCTGTCCATTTTTTATATATTGTCTATCTTACATTTCTCTCCTTCACCCCTTCCTTTCTCTTATAGCCTCTAAAGGCTCATCAAATGACGTGCTATTCGCACTCATTAAACCTGGGGGCTTCTTTTACCAGAAGCTTATTTATACGGGCTTCATGCCCAACACATGTGTTACACTTCCGCATGTACCTTTTATTTCACCATTATATGCATCGATATGACTTAAGTTTTGGCCAAGCTGGGTTGCCTGGCTCCTGTGCTTACCCCTACGTTCCCGATTATTCGGCTAGGCGGTAAAGGGAGCACCTGTGTGATTGTTACTGCCGGATCAGCCGGATGTGTACCTCAGACTGGGTGAAGCCGAAAGCTAGAGTTCTTAAGGGAATATTCGGTCGGTGACCTAAAAGATAATCTTTTCACTTATTTATTTATGAGCCCCCAGATGCTTTTTCCTGCGTCTTTCTCGTAGAATGGGCATGCACTTTAGGGCATGCCTCCCAGGGAAAGGAACCCCTAACGGAACTATTCTCCCTGGAAGATGTTTCTTACTAACCATGTAATATAACACAACTAGTCGGGCACTTGTCTGTTCACGCACTAATGACCCCTACGCCTGGTCTCCACGCATTCCCCGGTTCTTATATAGCCGCATGGGAATTCGGACACACTCCAGACCGTCAGGTCCCGAGGCTGAAGCGAAAAGGTCGGCCATGAAAAACGATCTACAATCCGGTTAGAAGGCATTATAAATGTCAATTAAATTACATAGTCATTCTGACTGATTGTATTCCTCTTCAATACCATCTAACAGGTTGTCTAATTTACAGTCCTGCTGGGAATACTTTGCGGCCAATTCTACTTGGCCGTATACTAAGCTTACAGGGATCTCCTTCCCATTGGGCCCCACGGTGCCGACCTCGGCCATGTGGTTGGGGTCAGCCTTTGTGTACCGCGTCTTCACCATAGCCCAGGCCTCCCTAGCGCCTTGACGGCAGGCCTATATCTTCCACAATCGGAAGCGCCGTCGTGCTCCCTTTAGCTTTTCCGCAAGCTCTCCAAGACCTTCGGGCATGGAGATGGATGGCCACAGGGCCTGGGCGACGCCTTGCATTGCCTGCCGAACTCGCTCGAGCAGTTGCGAGAGCTCGGGAAGAAGGTCATTCGTAGAACCGGGCATCTCCTCTGCAGGACGACCTGTTAGCACACCTACAGACATTACTCTGTTAGTCGACTTCCCCGCCGAACCTTTTTTCAAAGGTTCGTTCAAGCACTTACTAAATATGCCTCACCTTAACGGAGTCCGACAGCTGGGCACGAACATCTTTCAGTTCGACGCCCAGCTTGGTGTTGGCATCTTGGAGATCGTTCTTCTCCCGCCTCACCTTTGTCAGCACCTTCTCACCAGCCTTCAGCTGGCGTAGGAGGTGTTGCCTTTCTGGATTCAATCCGGCGCCATCTCCAATTTCATTTGTCAGATTCGCACCCATGCCATGCTTCGCAAAATACTTATCTTTCGAAGTATATATCACCAGAGGAGGTCTCCTTGGGCTCCCCTGCCGCGGCTAGTGCGGCCTCAAGTTGGGCTTTGCACTCTTCCAGCTCCTTGGACAGTAGGGAATTCTTTTCTGTAAGAACCTGCATAACAAATGATCCTTAAATCAGTTATTCTAACTGTTTCAAGTCTCGGGGGCTACTGGTATATATATAATTACCAAAATTTTCTTACCCGTATGTCTTTTACATATTGCTCCGTGTCTCTGGCTAGACCATTTTGAGCGGCACAGAGGTACGCATGTCCCGAATTGAAGGCGTCTAATGCCTCTCGGGAGAAACAAGCGTCACGAAGAATTGTACGACGACGCCTGTGGTTCATGGCACTCTCCACCTTAGAGTTGGTGGCAGACAACCTGTCCACATCCTCCGTCGGAGGAGCGTCCGGTGCGCGCCTTGTGTTCGCCTTCGCCTCCGGACCAGGCTTTGGAGCCTGGATGGTGGAGGCGCGATTGGCAGCCTCTCCGGATATAGTCCAGCGAGGTCTCTTTGTCCTGAAGAGAGCACGAGTGTTAATATGCCTTGAGGGTATAACACCTGGGATAAGGGGGCGTGCCATACCTTTGCATTGACGCCTCGGTCCAGATTGCACCTCTTTTCTGCCCACAGGGCCCTGCGGCCCCTCGTTGGCTTGTCACCGCAGGTTCGGCCTCTCGTCTCAAAAACCTCCCCTACAAAGTTCAGTTGTAATCAGGAAACTGAAAATGCTAGAGGGCAGACCCCTATTCGGGGTACTGGGACTTCGATCTCAGTTACCTGGGAGGCCGGGATTAGCCCTGGGTAATCGGCCGTAATGGCCACCAAGGCGTTTTCCTTGCTCAATTGATGGAACACTCCATCAATCAGCTCCACAGATAAGTCCGGATCCTCTTGAGAGGCCGGATCGAGGGACCGTCCTGGGTCCTCGGGTTGTGGAGGAGGGCTGTTTATTTCTTTAACAGCCTGGCACAGTTCCTGCGTTGAAGTCGTTAGACTGAATATTTAACAATGGGAATATAAAACGGATGGGCAGGTAAATGTGACCACTTACCCATCTTGGGGGATTGTACATAGAAAATCCACCCTTTGGGTCGACGCGAAGAAAATCCTCCTCTTCTCCCTTGTACAAAGCGGACGAGGTCTTTGTCAGAGCCGCAGCCGAATCCGGCCCCTTACGGCTGTAGCGGGTGGCGTCGTCCTCCCCGTTGAAGTCCCACATGGGGTGGCCTCTATACTGTAGCGGCTGCACCCCTCGCATGATGCATGCGGCCATGACCCCGATCATGGTCAGTCCGGAATGAGCTAACAATCTTATCTGGACCATCAGGTAACGAATGTCCTTGTCAGTTTCCCTCTGAGGGCTCCGTGGACGCCAACTTAGGTGCTTCTTTAGTGGAGCACTGTCAAACTCAGGGAGGCCGATCCGGACAGGATCCAGCAGCGGGACAAGAGCAGCTTGGTTACCTGATTGCGTCCACCCTGCGGATTGAGCAGAGTATAGCCACCCTGACTCAGAACCAGGCGAGTTTAGAGAGGATCATGGAACAGAGGTTCTATGACTTGGACATCAAGGTGACAGAGATACAGACTACCGTGGAGCAGCTCCAGGAGGACATGAATGAGAGGAGAGGCAGGACCACGACTGATGCTTTTGCGAGGGTGCCACGAGGTCCGAGGTCGTCTGCACTGCCAGTTGCTGACACCAGAGCTACAACGTCTGCACCAGCCACAGCCTCAGTTCCACCAGCTCCGGCATCCACTTCAGCCTCGACTCCGACCACGTCTACCGAAGGCTTCGTCCTTGGAGTGCTCCGGACTCCACCACCACCTGAAGATCAAGCCTGAGCGTCGACTTAGCACTATGCATTTTCTAGGAACTTTTTGGTAACTTGCCAAAGGGGGAGAAAATGTATAGATCATAGGCTTCGAGAGAGAGTGTTGGATCATAGGCTTCGAGAGAGAGTGTTGCTTTATTCTCTCTTGTTTTATTTGGTGGTTTTTCGAACTTATCTGCTTTTGTGTGAGATACTATGTCCTTGCTCGTGAGACATTGATGATCATGTGTTTGATCATAAGCTACACTTAATGATTGCTTAATGCTTGCTTAAATATTATCATTCTATCTATCATTTGTGATCATTCATTATTCTTGGTGATGAGTGCATGTATTTCATTCTTATCATTTTTTGAGCGCTCCACCAAGATGTATGTGACATGGAAGAGTAACCCATAACTCTAATTCTTTGTGCATTTGCAGTCCAAAGCAAATTTTAAATATGCACAAATTTAGGGGGAGCTCTTACTTATCACATACTTCTCAAAGCGACGATATATTTCATGATTATTATCTTTTGTCGAAGCTTTGATCTATATGTTGTCATCAATTACCAAAAAGGGGGAGATTGAAAGTGCAACTATCCCTAGGTGGTTTTGGTAATTCATAACAACATATAGCTCATTGAGCTAATGCTATTCCAAGATGATTATTTCAGGAAAGCTCAATGATTGGCATGGCATGGATGTGAAAGTGGAACCCTCAAAATGCTAAGGACAAAGGATTGGCTCAAGCTCAAAAGCTCAAGACTCTTCATTTTATATTTTAGTGATCCAAGATCACATTGAGTCTTTAGGAAAAGCCAATACTATTAAGGAGGGATGAGGTGTTGCTTAATGAGCCTCTTGCTTCATGTGCTTAGTGATATGCTCCAAAACCCTCAGCTACTTTCCCATATCCACATATGACCTAAACCCTAAGCCAAACTCGGTCCTACCGATTCTTCCTATCCGGCGCCACCGAGTTTCACTTGTCATTAGCCACTTCCAAACCCTAGCAATTCGGTTCTACCGATAAGGATCTCGGTCTCACCGAGATGGGGTTGCAAACTCTCTGTTTCCCTTTCGTAACTTTTCGGTCTCACCGAAAGAGCAAATAGGTCCCACCGAGTTTGCCTGACCAACTCTCTGGTTAGCTAGTTACCAAATTCGGTCTCACCGAGTTTGTGTAATCGGTCTCACCGAGATTACGTTATGCCCAAACCCTAACCGAATCGGTCCTACCGAGTTGCATGTCAGTCCCACCGAAATTCCTAACGGTCACTAGGTTTACTATTTCGGTCAGACCGAGTTTTCTGATTCGGTCCCACCAAGATTGGTAAATTGTGTGTAACGGTTGGATTTTGTGTGGAGGCTATATATACCCCTCCACCTCTTTCTCATTCAAGGAGAGAGCCATCAGAACACACACATCATTCCAACTCATATGTTCTGAGAGAGAACCACCTACTCATGTGTTGAGACCAAGACATTCCATTCCTACCATATGAATCTTGATCTCTAGCCTTCCCAAGTTGCTTTCCACTCAAATCTTCTTTCCACCAAATCCAAATCCCATGAGAGAGAGTTGAGTGTTGGGGAGACTATCATTTGAAGCACAAGAGCAAGGAGTTCATTACCTACACACCATTTGTTACTTCTTGGAGAGTGGTGTCTCCTAGATTGGCTAGGTGTCACTTGGGAGCCTCCGACAAGATTGTGGAGTTGAACCAAGGAGTTTGTAAGGGCAAGGAGATCGCCTACTTCGTGAAGATCTACCGCTAGTGAGGCAAGTCCTTCGTGGGCGATGGCCATGGTGGGATAGACAAGGTTGCTTCTTCGTGGACCCTTTGTGGGTGGTTGCTTCTTCGTGGACCCTTCGTGGCTGGAGCCCTGTGTGGACTCGCGCAACCGTTGCCCTTGGGTGGAGCCCTGTGTGGACTCGCGCAACCGTTACCCTTCGTGGGTTGAATTCTCCATCAACGTGGATGTAGGATAGCACCACCTATCCGAACCACGGGAAAAACATCCGTGTCTTCAATAGAGTTTGAATTCTCCAAACCCTTCCCTTTACATTCTCGCAAGTTGCATGCTTTACTTTCCGCTGCCTATAAACTCTTTGCATGCTTGCTTGAATTATGTTATGATTGCTTGACTTGTCCTAAAATAGCTAAAATCTGCCAAGAACTAAAATTGGGAAAAGGTTAAGCTTTTATTTGGTCAAGTAGTCTAATCACCCCCCTCTAGACATACTTTCGATCCTACAATAGCCCGAAATGAGCCTCAACACCCAAGAATAGCTCATAGAGGGCTACGAAGCCCGCGATATGCAATATGGAGGCATGCGTAAGATTGTGTAGCTGGAGGCCATAGAACTCCAGTAGCCCCCGGAGAAACGGATGGATTGGAAATCCGAGCCCTCTTATTAAATAAGGGACAAGGCATACCCACTCTCCTTTGGAGGGATTAGGGGCACTCTCCGCTTGCTCTCCGCCATTATAGATGGCAAGACCGGCTCGAACCGGGACCATATAGGCCGGGGGGAATCCCTTGGTCTGGAGCGTCACTAGCTCGCTATGCGGGATGGAGCATCTCTCCCAATATCCAGGCTGAGGGCTGGAAGGGCGAAGGGAGGAGTTGCGACGGCTGGCCAGGGTGGAATGGACCTTTGTCGGATGCGCTCTGATGAACACTCGCGAAGGGGAGAAGGTGTGGTTTGGATCTAAATCCTCGTCCCCTTAAATGGGCGGCTCATTTACGTGGCTAGGGGTGTGGATGTAAAAACACTCAGACTTTTCATATTCGTTTGACACGTGGGAGACGGCCATTATTGGGCGTAGAAGCCAAGGAGCGCAATATTTACAAGAAGCCGGACTTTATTCAACAGGTACACGGAATTTGGAGGAGAACCCGCCTTGCAATGCCGAAGACAATCTGCGCGCCGGACTCATCGTCATTGAAGCCTGGTTCGGGGGCTACTGAGGGAGTCCTGGATTAGGGGGTGTCCGGATGGCCGGACTATACCTTCGGCCGGACTCCTGGACTATGAAGATACAAGATTGAAGACTTCGTCCCGTGTCCGGAAGGGACTTTCCTTGGCGTGGAGGGCAAGCTTGGCGATACGGATATGTAGATCTCCTACCATTGTAACCGACTTGGTGTAACCCTAACCCTCTCCGGTGTCTATATAAATAGGAGGGTTTTAGTCTGTAGAACAACATACAGAACAACAATCATACCATAGGCTAGCTTCTAGGGTTTAGCCTCTCTGATCTCATGGTAGATCTACTCTTGTACTACCCATATCATCAATATTAATCAAGCAGGACGTAGGGTTTTACCTCCATCAAGAGGGCCCGAACCTGGGTAAAACTTCGTGTCCCTTGCCTCCTGTTACCATCCGGCCTAGACGCACAGTTCGGGACCCCCTACCCGAGATCCGCCGGTTTTGACACCGACAACCACCTTACCGAGTTGTTACAAGACCGTGGTTTTGAAGTTGGGCCAATTGACCCCACTCTTTTTACTAAGAAGGTCAAAGGGGAGTTGTTTGTGTGCCAATTATATGTTGATGATATTATCTTTGGTTCCCCTAACAAAGCTTTCCATGAGGAATTTGCCGCTCTCATGACCTCAAAGTTCGAGATGTCTTCCATGGGAGAGTTGAAGTTCTTTCTAGGGTTTGAAGTGAAGAAAAGAAGAGAAGGAACCTTCATCAACCAAGCCAAATACACTCAAGACATGCTCAAGAGATTCAAGTTAAGTGACGTTAAGCCGGCTTCCACTCCAATGCCCACCAAGTGCCAACTTGACATAGATCCCAATAGTAAAGCGGTGGATCAAAAGGTATATCGCTCCATGATTGGATCCTTGCTTTACCTTTGTGCATCTAGACCGGATATCATGTTGAGTGTGGGAATTTGTGCATGGTTTCAAGCCGCACCTAAGGAAAGTCACTATGTGGCGGTCAAACAAATCTTTCGATATTTGGCTCATACCCCAAACTTTGGCTTATGGTACCCAAGAGGATCAAACTTCAAGCTTGTAGGGTATTCGGATTCCGATTGGGCGAGAGACAAAGTGGATAGGAAGTCCACTTCCGGAGGGTGCCAATTCCTTGGTTGCTCTTTGGTAAGTTGGTCTTCCAAAAAGCAAAGTTGTGTGTCTCTCTCATCCACCGAAGCGGAGTATGTAGCGGTCGGTAGTTGTTGTGCACAACTCCTATGGATGAGGCAAACTTTAAAGGATTACGGCGTCACTTGTGACAAAGTGCCTCTTTGGTGTGACAATGAAAGTGCCATCAAGATCTTACTCAACCCGGTGCAACACTTCAAGACGAAGCATATTGAGATTCGGTATCACTTCATCCGGGATCACATTAGGTGAGGAGAGATCGAGCTCAACTATGTCAACACTCATGATAACCTTGCAGATATTTTCACGAAGCCCTTGGATGAAGCAAGATTTCACGAGTTAAGGCATGAGCCAAATATCATTGATTCAAGCAATGTGACTTGAACCTTTGCACACCCCACCACGCTCAATTTGTTGTCTAGTTTAGATGTAGGCATGGACATAGGGGGAATGTTGTTCTCTCAATGAACTCTCCCTCCCCCCATTATGCATAAATTGATCAAGTCTTTCACATTAGCCATTTTTGATGGTACTTGTGTTTCAAAGACGAGTTTGGGTCATGGGCCCAAGGTTAAAATCTTCGTGGCACCATACCTCTTGACTCAAACATAGGTGGCCTCGGCCACCGCCCTCTCTTGAAGAGGTGTGTCTTGGCCTCTTGCTGGTGTGTTCTCTCTTCTTCTTGCCTATTGTTCTCTTTTTTTCGAGCTAAGCCATGTTGTTTAGTTGCCGTGGCGTGCTGGGCGGTACTACCGCTGGTGGTGCGCGGTACTACTGCCCCCCAGCACGGTACTACCGCTGCGGGACGGGACCAGGGGTTATATCGGGGCAGGGGGAGGTTTCTTCTCCCCCATACCCATTCTCTTCACCCCCCTCGTTCCTCTTCCTCTCTCCAGCCATGCACCGCCACGGGAGGGCTCCGGCAGATCTTCGTCTCCGGGGCATCCCTCTCCATTTCCTTTGGTGGAGTCGATCCCCACCTCGTTCTCTTGCCATGGATGCCGGTATTGCCTCCGTTCCTTCTCTCCTTTTGTCTCGTTTTCAGATCTTGCTTCTTAGGGGCAATGGTGGTTGCATCTCTAGATTTTTGGCTAAATCTAGGCTTGAGTAGGTTGGAGAAGGCAACTAGACTATCTAGATTAGAGTTTGGTAGGAATACTTTTGAATTTGGCAGGTCGGTAGTGCTGGATCTGACCACGGTAGTAGGGAACTGATGTTTCCCTGCCTCGAGCGGTACTACCGCTCTCTTTGGAGCGGTACTACTGTTTGGGCGGTACTGCCGCGTGCATGTCACGGTACTACCACTGCCTGCCAAGTTCCATCATGTTCCTGCCATACCTTGATCCTTTTGTTGTGTTTGTTGGCTTATGCTCGTTCTTTCTGGTTGTTTTGCGTGTCCTTGTGTTTGGTTCCAGGTGATGATCATCCTGAGCAGCAGGTCCGCCGTGTCAACCCCGGGCGTGCAACGTCTAAGCGCTACCGCACCTCTGAGCCAGCAGGTGGTTCCTGTAGCACTCAACCGCCACCAGCAGGCGCATCCGCAAGTGCTCCTCCACCACCTCAGCAGTCGAAGAAATCCGCCAACAAGCCAAAGGGAAAGACTGTTATTGAGATGACTGCCAAGGAGTTTTGGGAAAAGCGTCGCCGCAACCCCTATGAGGCGGACCAAGATCCCACTTTGGTCAACCGCCCGTTCTGGAACCGCTTTCAGTTTGCCATCTATTTTGATATGATCAAGGCCAAGAAGAATCTCTATGTTGATGTTCGCTCCATCGACACTGATGCCATGGAAAAGGACCCTGAGTACTTTGGTGAAGCCCTTCAGATGTGTAATCAGCTGAACATTCTCAGGATCATGCAGTTCAACAAGGATTTTGATGCAGATTTGGTGGCTCAATTCTTTGCTACCATTCATTTTGGAACGGATGCCGACAGGACTCTGACTTGGATGACCAATGGCAAGTTGCTTTCCGTCAAGTGGAAGGCCTTCATGGAGTTACTTGATGTGGAAGATCGCAGGCTTGAGACTCCAGTAGGTTTCCGCCCTCACCGCAATACTACATCCACTCACAAGCAAGCCCTTTGGCCCTACTGCACTGTGAAGGTTCACCCTGTGACTAAGAAGGAAACCTATGAGTTGTCTACATATCTGGACATTGTTCATCGTGTCTTCCGTCAGACTCTCTTCCCTCACATCGGGAATCTGGATATGGTCCACTCCTATCTCGTGGACATGCTTCTTTTCTGCCAGCATGACACTGGAGAGAGCCTGGACATTTCTCATGTTATGTGGTCTAAACTTCTCTCTGCCGTTTCTGAGTGCAAGTGCCCGATATATGGTCCATTCATCATGAGGCTCATTGAGAAGGCCTGGGCACATGTCTATCCCAGAGTGATGCTGGAAATTGGAGACTTGGTTTCTCATGAGATCAAGCGTCTGAGGAAGAAGGATAATTGGGGCACCCTAGCGCCTAAACCCGGGGGTCCATCGACTGCTGCTGCTGCCATGGAGACTGAGGGTGGGGCTGCCACTGATGATCACGAGGAGGAATTTGGGCCCTCTAGTGCAGAACCTTCTTGGGCAAAGAAGCTTAAACGCAAGATGAAGAAGCTTTTCTGCATGGAGTCTCATGGTCAGTACATGACTCATGTGGCGGAGAAGTAGACCAGGGTGCGCCACAAGGAGCTCATGCGTCACCTGGGTGCGACCATTGCCAGCGGTTCTGAGGGACAGATCACTGAAGAGGAGGAATAGATTCACCAGCATTGCCCTTGGAACGATTCAGACGCCGAGCAGTTTCCGACCAACGACGGAGATGCAGACGATCACGCTGAGATGTGATGTTTGAGATCCTCAGCTTGCCATCACCTGGAGTCGTAGCGTCGCTCTTTGCCCTTTTGGTGTCTCGATGCCAAAGGGGGAGAGAGTTCAGGGATTTGTGTTGTTGCCGTGATGCGAGTGTGTCTTTGTGTCTTGTGTTTTCTCGTGTGTTCTCTCGTTGTCTTTGTTTGGTTTGGTTCGATGCCTGTGAGACCTAAGTTCTAGACATATGGTGTGAGACATATGCTCCCTATCGCTACCTTATTACTTATGTCTATTCAGTACTGTAGTATCTTATGAGTTGCATGCTTGTCATGTTTTATACCCTACTCTCATATATCATGTGCTTAGAAGTGTTGGACTATAAAATATAGGGGGAGTGTTGATCCATATGTGTGTGTCTTGCATTCCAAAGGCTCCACTAACTAGGTGCACACATTCAAGGGGAGCCCATCTATATTTTGTAGTTCTAAGTATTCTTACTTTTATATCTTTTCCTTGTGCAAATCCCTAGTTGTCATCAATCCACCAAAAAGGGGGAGATTTTTGAGGCATATCTCTCTCGATGTGGTTTTGGTGATTGATGACAACGTGTTTGCGGACTAATCGTGTGCTTTGAGTATTTCAGAGATTCATCCTTGCCACGAGACGATTTCTTCCCCTCAGAGTGTCATTCAAGACAGTGTAGCTCTTTTGTTTCTCTTTCGGTGGACTACTTGCGTAGAGGGCACCGTACTATCAAGAGGGGGTCCGCTGGGGTATTGCTTGGGTGGAATCAACTCGTACACATCCGCTTCTCACCCTCATAGCTCTTCCACTTCGTTGGAGAGATCTTTTCTCTCTTGTGTGTCTTGTCTGGGTCCCAGCGGTAGTACCATGCTACCCAGCGGTAGTACCGCTGAGGGGTCACAAGCGGCAGTACCGCTCCGCAGCGGTAGTACCGCCGGTGACTCCGCAGCAGTACTAACGCTGGCCTACCTGGCCCTACCGCCTCGACTTCAGCTTCGATGGAGAGATCTTTTCTCTCTTGTCTGGGTCCCAGCAGTAGTACCGCTGAGGGGTCACAAGCGGCAGTACCGCTCCGCAGCGGTAGTATCGCCGGTGACTCCGCAGTTGTACTACCGTTGGCCTGTCTGGCTCCTACCGCCTCGACTCGAGGGCTCTTTTTCTCGTGTCGGGTTTTGTGGCACTAGTTGCGGCAGTAGAGGCGGTAATACCGCTTCGCAACGGTAGTACCGCCCTTACCACCGCGGTAGTACCGCTCTGGGTCCAGGTCCCCGCTTCTCTTCTCTACACGGCAGTACCGCTAGTTGGAGTGGCAGTACCGGTGGCTCAGCGGTAGTACCCCCCCCCCAAGCGGTACTACCGCCCTCTATGGGGCTGTTTAGTGGGGCAACGGTTGGATTGTTGCCCCCACTATAAAAGGGGGTCCCCTTCTTCCCCGTTGACCTACCTCTTCCCACTCAAGCTCCATTAATGCTCCAAGCTCCATTTTCGCCCGATCTATCTCTCTAGCCAATCAAACTTGTTGATTTGCTCGGGAGTGGTTGAGAAGGCCCCGATCTACACTTCCACCAAGAGATTTTCGATTCCCCCACCTATCCCTAGCGGATCTTGTTACTCTTGGGTGTTTGAGCACCCTAGACAGTTGAGGTCACCACGGAGCCATAGTCCATTGTGGTGAAGCTTCGTGGTATTGTTGGGAGCCTCTGATTAAGTTGTGGAGATTGTCCCAACCTTGTTTATAAAGGTCCGTTCGTCGCCTTCAAGGGCACCAATAGTGGAATCGCGGCATCTCACATTGTGTGAGGGCATGAGGAGAATACGGTCGCCCTAGTGGCTTCTTGGGGAGCATTGTGCCTCCATACCGCTCTAATGGAGACGTACTTCCCCTCAAAAGGAAGGAACTTCGGTAACACATCCTCGTCTTCACGGGATCCACTCTTGGTTATTTCTTACCTTTACTTGTGCAAGCTCTTTAGTGTTACTTCTCTTGCTTGCTTGCTTGTTTGTTGTTATTGTATCATATAGGTTGCTCACCTAGTTGCACATCTAGACAACCTACTTTGATGCAAAGTTTAATTTGGTAAAGAAAAGTTAAAAATTGTTAGTTGCCTATTCACCCCCCCCTCTAGTCAACCATATCGATCCTTTCACTCATGATCCCTTGAGCCTGGGTGGCGGTCCATAAAGAAAAATAGGCAATCGCTGGAATACCCAGGTGCCTCAATCCACCCAGATGTGTATTAGAGTTGCCACCTTAAATAAATTGTTAATTAACAATCTCACATCTATCATGGATACACTCACCCAATCCACGTCTACTTGCATAGCATGGCAATATAAGCAAACGTAGAAGTAACTCCCAAGGGTTTGATAATAAAACAGGTAATAGATACTACCTCATCTACATCCCAAAACCCACAATTTAATTAGATCCTAATCATGCAATGTTTGAGGATTGATCTAATGCAATAAAACTGGGTAGTAGGAGGTATGATCAAAGTGTTACTTGCCTTGCTGATGATCCGTGAAACCTAGATATTCGAAGTAGCAAGCGACGCACTCCGGGTACTCTAACGTAAACAAACAAACAAGCATACCATAAGTACTCATCTAATGAACAGGTAAAACTCAAATAAGAGATCTAACCAGAAAGTTCAACTTAAGAACTCCGGTTTGCAAAAAGAAACAAATCAAACGAAATGACGGAAGGCAAACGGCGAAAGAAACAAGCTTCGTTTACTAATCTGGATCTAAGTCAAATTTTACAGAAGCAAAAACTTGTTTGAGTTGGTTAAACGGAAAGAGGGTTTCGAGACGAAACTCTAGGCGCTTGAATCGCCTGATTCCGATAAACGAGCGAAAAGTTAAACTAAAACAAAAATCGCGATCAGAAATAATCATGAAAAAATCTGAGAAAAAAGAAAACGACGAACAGGCTAACGAACGAACGTTCGCTGTCTGCGGCTAAACGACGAATACCGTTCGTAAAAACGACCGAAAAGGCGGTCGCTCGCTAAATAACTAAACTGAAGAAAATAAACCAAACCAAATCTAAAAAAATGGATCTAGGTTTTCAAAAAAAACGATCGGTTTTCTTTGCGAAAACCTAGTCGGACACGGCCCGGTTAGGTCGGTCCGTTTTTTTAAATAATTTGATGTGCAGAAAAAGAAAGAAAAGAAATACTAAACCGACTCCAAAAATCCCGAAATAAATTTTGCCTGACTTCTAAAATCAAGCCGGACAAAGTGAACATTTATTTGGGGCCTAAATCCTCAATATTCCTTTAAATTTGGGAAAGTCATTTTATCCCCTCTCACTTATTTTTATAATTGGAATTATTGAAGATAAAATAATTAAATCAAATGATCCTATTTTCGAAATTTGAGAAACCCCAAATATGAAAATAACGAAATCCTCAACTCTCTCCGTGGGTCCTTGAGTTGCGTAGGATTTCTAGGATCAACCAAAAGCAAATAAAATATGATATGCAATGATGATCTAATGTATAACATTCCAAATTGAAAATTTGAGATGTTACGATGGATGACACCGAGGTGTTGTCCCGAAGGATCCCCGGCTAGGCAGAGATGCGGGAGGCCGTCAGGACGGCGCCAGAGGGCGAGACCTCGGCCGCCGGACACATGGGGGAGCAGATGCCCATGGAGACTAGCGTTGGGGGCCACGTTCAATTCGGCCCCCGGCTGAATACAGTCCCGGAGACCTATACGGCTTTGGAATCCGGCAAGCAGCCTCCTTCGTCGGAAGGAGGTGTGCCCACTCCGCCGGTGACCTCTGTCCAACTAGATGCGCCGGATACTCTACTGGAAGCGCTGCAAAATGCTTCCATCGTCGACTAACACCGTACCCTCATGGGTGCGGTGATTGAGAAGATTCAGTCCGCGAAGAGCGGACTGACCGAAGCCTGCGCAAGCCTTCTAACAGGCTTTGAGGTAAACACTGCATTTATGTGAAAAGAAAGTTACAGTATAGATAGTAGCCCCTGAGACCCTGTTTGGTTTTTGAAAAGAAAAGCCGAACAGAGGATCGAGTAGTTTTTCGCAGGAGACTAACCATGTGTGTCTATGTGAATAAGCAGGCGTCGCTGCTAGCCATGACTTCTCATGTTGCCGAAGTCTATGGACTGAAGTAGAGGCTGGAGCAGACCGAGGAAGAGCTCGGTCGTGCGAAAAAACAACTGGAGGACCATCAAGGTATTCAATCATTTTATGCATGTCCAGAAAGTATGAATGCTTTTGCGCTGACCACAGTGTCGTGATATTTTCGTAGGGGCGGCGACCGAGGTGGATGCCCTCATGAAGGCGCTGGCCAAGGCCGAGGAGAGGGCGGTAAAAGAAAAAGGTGCCCGAGAAAAGCATGAGGCCAGGGTTGGTGAGGTCTAGTAGGAGCTCCAGGACGCCGTGAAGATGCGAGTCCTTGGAGCGCCAGAATGCGGACCAAGAGTCCGAACTTCCTAAGGCCCACCAAAGCGCACAAGAGGCCCGGGCCGAAGCCCAAGGCACCCTCTGGGAGATCCAAGAGGCCAAGAAGATCCTGGCGGGTAAGGCTTTTATTATGCAAAGCAAGTATGTGAAGAAGAGATATCTCTTGCTAACCCGGATTTGGAGTTCTCCAGGGACGTTTGCGAATTTGCCATGCAGTGTATCTGATGCCGTGGAATTCTTCTGAGCCGAAGAGGGGAGCTCAATGGAGAAGCTATTCTGGTTGCAATACCTTGCGCCAGAACATCCGGTGCCCTTTAGCGACCAGCTAAAATAGCTGGTTGAGCTACACAGGGTGGCCGAACTAGCCATGAAGGATTTAATAATCCGGCTGTGGCCTGCAAAAGCTATACCCGGCAGCTACTTCGAACTCGTGAAGCGGTTGCTCAATGCCTGCCCTCGGCTTGACGCCATCAAGCGGTCGGTCTACATAGAAGGTGCGTGGATGGCCTTCGCCCGTGTCAAGATACAATGGGCGAAGATGGACGCTATCAAGCTCGCGACCGAAGGACCGCCCGCGGGCAAGGAGCACCGCACGGCCGATCGGTATTTTGAAGATGTTCTGAAGGGATCCCGCATTGTGGCGGAGCAATGTGCTAAGGACATCATTTTTGAATGAATACATTCATGTAATCCCGTCCTGTATGATGAAAACAAGGCTGATATATAATATAATGCTTTGTTGTTTATTATTTGAAGTTTTACCTCCTGTGCGGCCATTTTATCAAGTCTAAGAGTTGGCCAGTCGTCGGCTTCAGCCCCCACATAGGTAGTACGGGGGTGTTCGAGATGAATCTAAACACTCTTTATCCAAGAGTTTGGTCCTTAAAGGAGGTGTTTAGCGCAACGAACCAGGCAATTGGATTATGTGGCTTTATCACCCTCACTTAGCCATAGGAGTTTGACAATAAAATTGTAGGCGCAGCCCCTAGTATCCGAACTAGGGTGTTGTAAACACCTGATCGGATAAGAACCGATTCGTCGCAAAATGCGGGAAAATCGCTAAAGGTTTGAAACCTCCAAAGAGCTGACCGGCTCACGCCGCATCATGACAGTCAGTTTTTAGCTTTCTCTACTGAGGTGCTCATCCGGATAAACCAGGACACAATCGCAGTAGTTCTGACTTTACTACCCTAGCCGATACAGCGAAACGTAAGGTAGCAAGCATAGGAGCCGGGCAACCCAACTATTGACCAAAGGCATGATTCGGAGCCAATGCATATAATGCTAAATTCGGGGTGCCGAACTATACTGAATAAGTGTTCGGACTTGTTGCCATTGTGTGGGGCGCAATAAAGCCCCTGGCGAATTACGGCGTACCAAGGTGTACGGATGCAAATTAAAATATCAAAAAATAAAAAATAAAGTAGTAAGCTAGTGCCACATATGTTGGGCTGGAAACTGTTTCCATTATAAATTTGAGTAATACGGTAAAGCGTACTTGAACAAAAAGTGCGATAAGCAACAGTGGCTATTTAACATGCCAAGACCAAGGGGGGAGCTGCGTACGGGCCCTGAAAACAGGTAGAATGATCACCAAGAAGGACATCTAGAGATTCCCCCATACGTCTGTGCTTCTTGTCACCTTAGGTGTATCTGTCCTTCGAAAGGACCAATTTATCAGGCCGTCGAGAGGGTCCTGTGAAAAGAAACCTAAGAAAAAAAGGATAAAAGGAAAAGTAAGTGTGTGTGTGTATCCCGGGAAGGTTGAGTCGTATTGTGGATCACAGTATGGTTATGCCTCCGTCTCTGCCCATGGTATTTTTAGTGCGTAGATATGTACGCGTGGTACGTATGCCGCCACTTGGTCAGGATTGAAACGGAGGTCGAATTGCTAATCGAGCTCCTGACGAGCTGGACTATCTTGCCACAGAGTAGTCCGGACTCGTTTGATAGTGTCCGGGAGCATGGACGCCGAATTAAGGTTCTGCTTGTGAAGGCCACTCTGTACCTCTACTGCCAGGGCAGCGGTGTGCTCCTCGGTACGGAGGGAACGCTCTTTGTTTCCATTGTCTGTTATGACATCGTGTGGTCCAGGCATCTTGAGCGTGAGATAAGCATAATGCGGCACCGCGTTGAATCAGGAAAACGCAGTTCGTCCAAGCAGTGTGTGATAGCCACTATGGAAGGGGACGATATCGAAGGTTAACTATTCGCTTCGGAAGTTGTCCGGACAGCCGAAGACGACCTCCAATGTGATTGAGCCCGAGCAGCGGGCCTCTACACCTGGTATAACTCCTTTAAAGGTAGTTTTGGTGGGCTTGATCCTTGATGGATCGATGCCCATTTTTCACACTGTATCCTCATAGAGCAGGTTTAGGCTGCTATCGCCATCCATGAGGACTCGTGTGAGGTGGAATCCATCAATTATTGGGTCGAGGACCAGTGCGGCTGAACCGCCATGATGGATACTGGTTGGATGGTCCCTGCGATCAAAGGTGATTGGGCATGATGACCATGGGTTGAATTTTGGGGCAACTGGCTCTATCGCATAGACGTCCCTAAGCGCACATTTGCGCTCCCTCTTGGGGATATGGGTAGCGTATATCATGTTCACCGTTTTGATTTGAGGGGGGAACTTCTTCTGTCCCCCTGTGTTCGGTGGCCAAGGCTCCTCGTCGTCATTCCAATTTGTGACCCCTTCTCCTTGTCTTCGGTATTTAACTTGCCGGCCTGTTTGAAGACCCAACAACTCCGGTGAGTATGATTGGCTGGTTTATCAGGGGTGCCATGGATCTGACATGGACGATCGAGTATGCTGTCCAGGCTGGAAGGGCCTAGATTATTCCTTTTATATGGCTTCTTCTGCTGTTCGGACTTGGAGCCACTGAATCCGGCATTGACCGTCGTGTCCTCGGTATTATCACCGTTGCTTCGACGCTTGTGCCTGTCGCGTCGGGGCTTGCCGTTGCTATTTCTGGCTTCCGAAGTGCCAGGTTCGCTTGCATTGTTATTGCTACGGGCTAGCCAGCTATCTTTACCCGCGCAAAAGCGGGTCATGAGTGCCGTGAGGGCCGCCATGGACTTCAGCTTTTCTTGGCCGAGGTGTCGGGCGAGCCATTCGCCCCGGATGCTATGTTTAAAGGCCGCTAGGGCTTTGGCATCCGGATAGTCGATGATCTGGTTCTTTTCGGTTAAGAATCTAGTCCAGAATTTCCTGGCTGACTCTCCGGGCTGTTGGATTATGTGACTCAAGTCCTTGGCATCCGGAGGTCGAACATATGTACCTTGGAAGTTGTCAAGGAAGGCTTCTTCCATGTCCTCCCAGCTGCCAATGGAGTTTTCAGGCAGGCTGTTCAGCCAGTGTCGGGCTGGCCCCTTGAGTTTTAGGGGGAGGTATTTGATGGCATGAAGATAGTCGCCGCGGGCTAGGTGAATATGGAGAATAAAGTCTTCAATCCATACCGCAGGATCTATGGTTCCATCATATGATTCGATATTCACGGGTTTGAACCCTTCTAGGAATTCATGTTCCATTACTTCATTAGTGAAGCAGAGGGGGTGTGCGGCGCCTCTATATCGGGCCAGGTCGCGACGTAGTTCGGATGGAGTCCATCTACGATTTTCGGCTCGGACGTAATTGTGCTTGCCATGTTCGTCTTGATAGCCGTCGTCACGCGTCAGGGCACGCCCCCGTGATCCGTAGATCGATCTGGCTGGACCTGCTTTATTCTTCAGGCCCTGCCGGAGATCATATGTGTATGCTCGAGCTATTTTATCTCTGCCGTTACCGCGAGGTAGCACGGTCTGGTGTTCGGCTTGAGTTGCCGTTTTGTCCCGGCCGCGTGGTGGTCGATCAGTCGCATTACGCGCTGATGGTGCAGGCTCAAGTGCCTCGTAATCGAATTGGGGTAGCAGTTTGCGATTCGGGTAACTTTTGGTTGGGTGCTCGAGGTTGTATTCTTCTGCTGCTAGGACATCAGTCCATCTATCGTTGAGCAGATCTTGATCAGCTTGAAGCTGCTGCTGCTTCTTTTTCAGGCTCCTTGAAGTGGCTTTTAGCTGTGGGTTAAAGCGCTCCTGCTCGAGAGGTTCCTCAGGTATGATAAAGTCTTTGTCGCCGAGGATCACCTCATCCTCGGAGAGTGGAAGATAATTACTATCCTCTGAGTCTTCATGCACGGCCTGTTCATCAGGGCTGACTCGCCCATCTTCCCGTTCGCTCTGTTCGGAAGTTGGCTGAACGGGGTCTTCATTGTCTCCGGCATCGTCTAGAGTATTGTTTTCTCCTGTGCCGGTGTTACTGTCTTTTTCACGGCGTGATTTAGAGCGGCGCCGCTGTCATCGGTGCTTTGGTTGTATCTCAGAAGGTTTGTCTTCCACTGGGTCTTCTTTGTCGTCGCCTTTGATTTCTTTGGGTGTGTCCACCATGTACACGTCGTAGGAGGAGGTGGCCGTCTAGCGCCCGGTAAACGGCGGGTTTTGGGCTTGCTCCTCTTCGGCATCGTCGTCCATACCGTCGATGTCTTCGGAGTCGTAGTCGAGCATGTCGGTTAGATCTTCGATAGTGGCTATTAAGTGGGAGGTGGGTGGGAAGCGAAATTCTCCGTCATCAGCCCCCAGTTTAAACCGGGTATAATTCGGCTGTGAGTCCCCTGCCAAAGAGAGGGGTTTTAATGAGTTTAGCACATCGCCTAAAGGTGAGTGCCGGAAGATATCCGCGGAACTGAATTCGACGACCGGCGCCTGGTAAGGCTCGTTGGACGCGGATGCACAAAGTTCGGAACCAGTGACCGGAGATGAGTCCGGGGGTCCGGTGACGCAGACCTCGCTCGAAGTTGGGTCTGTGCGCGGCTCCAACGCTGCTGAGTGTGCGGCTTCCACGGCGGGGTTAAGCTTCCCGTCTTCAGATGGCGCAAGCTACTCCGAATCCAGGGTCGGAGCGCTTACAGGCGCAATCTCCTGTGCATGGTCCGATGACAGATTTAGGTCATGTTCATCATGGTGGCAGGGAGCGGCTGCCATGGGCTCAAATCCATCGAAGATCAAGTCTCCGCGGATGTCAGCGATGTAGTTCAAGCTTCCAAACCTGGCCTGATGGCCAGGGGCATACCTATCGATCTGCTCTAGATGGCCGAGCGAGTTGGCCCGCAGTGTGAAGCTGCCGAATACGAAGATCTGGCCAGGGAGAAAGACACCCCCCTGGCAGTGTTGTTGTAGATGATGGATGGGGCCATCGAACCTTCTGACGAAGGCACAGTGGAACTCTCAATGAAAGCACCAATGTCGGTGTCAAAACCAGCGGATCTCGGGTAGGGGGTCCCGAACTGTGCGTCTAAGGTTGATGGTAACAGGAGACAGAGGACACGATGTTTACCCAGGTTCGGGCCCTCTCTATAGAGGTAATACCCTAGTTCCTGCTTGATTGATCTTGATGAATATGAGTGTTACAAGAGTTGATCTACCTGGAGATCGTAATGGCTAAAACCCTAAAAGTCTAGCCTATGTGATTATGATTGTCCCTATGGACTAAACCCTCCAGCTTATATAGACACCGGAGGGGACTAGGGTTATGCAAGGTCGGTTATAGAGAAAGGAATCTTCATATCCGAACACCAAGCCTACCATCCACGCCAATTAGAGTCCCATCCGGACACGGGTGAGAGTCTTCAGTCTTGTATCTTCATAGCCCATCAGTCCGACCCATGTCCAATAGGCCAGACGCCCGAGGACCCCTTAGTCCAGGACTCCCTCAGTAGCCCTTGAACCAGGCTTCAATGACGAGGTGTCCAGCGTGCAGATTGTCTTCGGCATTGCAAGGCGGGTTCCTCCTCCGAATACTCCAACACAGTCTTCGCACGTGTATGGATCTGCAAAACAAGTACCACACACCACCGTAGAGAGTATAATATTTCACGAGTCCAATCTGCTGACAACTTTTTGTAACGTGATATCACGTCCCTACCCGGTTATTATTTCGAACCGTTTTTCGGCCTGCCGCTCCATATTTCGAGATCCAGCTTTATTGGCACGTCTTGTCAAAGCAGAGATCATGTCCCCCTATTGCGGGATTCTCATCAATACGGGTATGGGTAATCCAAACGTGCCGTCAGCATGGCCCCTGGGAATAGGCGAGTTTTATGGCAAGTGGGGGGCGCTTGATATTCACTGCCTTTATAAGGAGATAAGGATTCACATCTTTCACCCACTCTTTCTCTCTTCCCAGCTACCCACTCTCGAGCTCCAGCGCCCAAGTTCTCATCCTTTTCGCCTCAAGAAAGCACTCCAACCATGTCCGGAGCACAAGGCAAGTGGATGGCCTCCACCGTCAAGGAGAAGGATATCGTCCAACTTCGGGAGGCCACATATTTGGCCAAGGAAATCGCCCAGCGGCTTCCTACTAAGGGACAGATTGTCCCCACACCGAAGCCCCATGAGAGGGTCGTGTTCATCCCTCACTTCGTCCGCGGGCTGGGATTTCCTCTCCACCCATTCGCCCGCGGACTCATGTTCTACTACGAGCTGGATTTCCATGATCTGGCCCCCAATTCCTTTCTCACCATCTCGGCGTTCATCATCATGTGTGAGGCCTTCCTCCGCATCCCCCCCACTTTGGATTGTGGCTGAATACCTTCAATGTGAAGCCGAAGGTGGTGGGAGGCGAACACGCAGAATGCCGAGGCGCCATGTTGAGAAAAATGTCCAACATCCCGTGGCCCAAAGGCACCTTCGTGGAGACCGTAAAGGGGTGGCAGAAGTTGTGGTTCTATGTTACGGAGCCCTGCGACGTTGCCTGGGCTGCGGCAACCGAATTCAAATCTGGGGCCCCAATGCGGCTTACCTCCTGGCAGGAGAAGAGCCTGGATTGGTCTTTGTCAGACGAGCTGACAGCGCTTCAGACGCGCATCAGGAGCATGATGGACAAGAACGTCAAGCTTGTCGATGTGATTCAAGTGATGCTAATTCGCCGAATCCTTCCATGCCAGAACTGGGCTTGCCATCTATGGGAGTTTGATCCGGCCTAGCACAAGACCTTGTGACAATTCTTCGGCACTACACACGAAGATATCTGGAAGGTGCTCTTCAAGGCCAACGAGACGTGGCCGGAGACAACCGAGGACCGCGGGCATGATCTGACCCATCCCGCCAGTTCGGTAAGTTTTCCGTGCTTTCAAGGTGTATCCCTATCTTGCTTTCTCAAGGAGGATGTTCCAACTTCCCTATTTGCCTTTTCAGGGTTGGACAAAGAAGGCAGAGCGGATTCGGTCTTCGGCTCCGCTGCCCGAGGAACCAGCCATCCCGCTTTTGACGAAGATGCTGCTTCCGATGCCCTATGTGGCGCCGGAGAGGGAGTCCAAGAAGAAGGCCAAGGGGACCAGAGGAGGCCTCCGTCCCAAGGGTACTTCGGACATGGCGTCCAAAGACGCCGAAACTCACTCCGCCGCCGAAGACGAGGAGGAGGGAGAGGAGGAAGAAACAACTTCCCCCTCCCAGAGGGGGGAAGGAAAAGGGTGGCATCTACAGATCTGGAAGCGGAGACGTCCAAGAAGGGAAATGCTTCCATCGTGGATAGCTCCGCGTGGGACGTCGATAGTAGCCCAAAACGACGCCCTCGAGATAAGCCCCTGGCCGAATCGTGAGTATTCGAAGACCCTGACGCATTCATATATCCTCCTCTTTTACTTCATAATTTTAACATGTCGAATCATGCACTTGCAGTCCAGCTCGTTCTGCCCTTGAGCGATCCTGGTCTTCGGGGAACTCGCTGGACCCGAAGGTGATGGACAGCGGGTCCCTTCCAACGGCCTCCTCTCCTAGGGCCATGGATGACACTGAGGTGTTGTCCCGAAGGATCCCCAGCCAGGGAGAGACATAGGAGCCATCAGGATGGCTCCAGAGGGCGAGACCTCAGCCGTCAGACACATGGGGGAGCAGATCCCCATGGAGACTAGCGATGGGGGACACGTTCAATTCGGCCCCCAGCCGAATACGGCCCTGGAGACCTATACGGCTCCGGAATCCGGCAAGTAGCCTCCTTCATCAGAAGGAGGTGTGCCCACTCCACAGGTGACCTCTATCCAACCAGAGGCATCGGATACTCTACTAGAAGCGCTGCAAAATGCTTCCATCGTCGAGGAACACTGTACCCTCATGGGTGCAGTGATTGAGAAGATTCAGTCCGCGAAGAGCGGACTGACCGAAGCCTGTGCAAGCCTTCTAACAGGCTTTGAGGTAAGCGCTGCATTTATGTGAAAAGAAAGTTACAGTATAGACAATAGCCCCTGAGACCCTGTTCGGTTTTTGAAAAGAAAAGCCGAACAGAGGATCAAGTAGTTTTTCGCAGGAGACTAACCATGTGTGTCTATGTGAATAAGCAGGCGTCTCTGCTAGCCGCGACTTCTCATGTTGCCAAAGTCTCTGGACTGAAGCAGAGGCTGGAGCAGACCGAGGAAGAGCTCGATCGTGCGAAAAAACAGCTGGAGGACCATCAAGGTATTCAATCATTTTATGCATGTCCGGAAAGTATGAATGTTTTTGCGCTGACCACACTGTCGTGATATTTTCGTAGGGGCGGTGACCGAGGTGGAGGCCCTCAAGAAGGCGTTGGCCGAGGCCGAGGAGAGAGCGGTAAAAGAAAAATGCACCCGAGAAAAGCATGAGGCCAGGGTTGGTGAGGTCCAGCAGTAGCTCCAGGACGCCGTGAAGAAATGTGAGTCCTTGGAGCGCCAGAATGCGGACCAAGAGTCCAAACTCGCTAAGGCCCGCCAAAGCGCACAAGAGCCCCGGGCCAAAGCCCAAGGCGCCCTCCGAGAGATCCAAGAGGCCAAGAAGACCACAGCGAGTAAGGCTTTTATTATGCAAAGCAAGTATGTGAAGAAGAGATGTCTCTTGCTAACCCGGATTTGGAGTTCTCCAAGGTCGTTTGTGGATTTGCCACGCAGTGTATCTGATGCCGCGGAATTCTTCTGAGCCAAAGAGGGGAGCTCAACGGAGAAGCTGTTCTGGTCGCAATACCTTGCGCCAGAACATCCGGTGCCCTTTAGTGACCAGCTAAAACAGCTAGTTGAGCTGCACAGGGTGGCCGAACTAGCCATGAAGGATTTAATAATCCGGCTGTGGCCTGCAGAAGCTATACCCGGCAGCTACTTCGGACTCGTGAAGCGGCTGGTCAATGCCTGCCCTCAGCTTGACGCCATCAAGCGGTCGGTCTGCATAGAAGGTGCGCGGATGAACTTCGCCCGTGTCAAGATACAATGGGTGAAGATGGGCGCCGTCAAGCTCGCGACTGAAGGACCGCCCGCGGGTAAGGAGCACCGCATGCCCGAGCGGTATTTTGAAGATGTTCTGAAGGGATCCCGCATTGTGGCGGAGCAATGTGATAAGGATATTATTTTTGAATGAACACATTCATGTAATCCCGTCCTGTATGATGAAAACAAGGCTGATATGTAATATAATGCTTTTCTGTTTATTATTTGAAGTTTTACCTCCTGTGCGGCCGTTTTATTAAGTCTGAGAGTTGGCCAGTCGTCGGCTTCAGCCCCCACGTAGGTAGTACGGGGGTGTTCGGGATGAATCTAAACACTCGTTTCTCGCCCCTTTGTCTTAGGATTCGTTAATTCTCTTTCTCGATGGGACGGGAATGGATATAACTCAGCGGTAGAGTGTCACCTTGACGTGGTGGAAGTCATCAGTTCGAGCCTGATTATCCCTAAACCCAATGTGAGTTTTTTCTATTTTATCCAAGAGTTTGGTCCTTAAAGGAGGTGTTTAGCGCAACGAACCTGGCAATAAGACTATGTGGCTTTATCACCCTCACTTAGCCATAGGAGTTTGACAATAAAATTGTAGGTGCAGCCCCTAGTATCCGAACTAGGGTGATGTAAACACCTGATTGGATAAGAACCGATTCGTCGCAAAATGCGGGAAAAATCGCTAAAGATTTGAAACCTCCGAAGAGCTGACCGGCTCACGCCGTGTCATGACAGTCAGTTTTTGGCTTTCTCTACTGAGGTGCTCATCCGGATAAACCAGGATACAATCGCAGTAGTTCTCCCTTTACTACCCTAGCCGATACAGCAAAACGTAAGGTAGCAAGCACAGGAGCCGGGCAACCCAACTATTGACCAAAGACATTATTCGGAGCCAATGCATATAATGCTAAATTCGGGGTGCCGAACTATACTGAACAAGTGTTCGGACTTGTTGCCATAGTGTGGGGCGCAATAAAGCCCGTGGCGAATTATGGCGTACCAAGGTGTACGGATGCGAATTAAAATATCAAAAAATAAAAAATAAAGTAGTAAGCTAGTGCCACATATGTTGGGCTGCAAACTGTTTCCATTATAAATTTGAGTAATATGTCAAAGCATACTTGAACAAAAAGTGCGATAAGCAATAGTGGCTATTTAACATGCCAAGACCAAGGGGGAGCTGCGTACGGGTCCTGAAAACAGGTAGAATGATCGCCAAGAAGGACATCTAGATATTCCCCCATACGTCTGTGCTTCTTTTTTACCTTAGGTGTATCCGTCCTTCGAAAGGACCAATTTATCAGGCTGTCGAGAGGGGCCTTTGAAAAGGAACCTAAGAAAAAAAGGATAAAAGGAAAAGGAAGTGTATGTGTGTCCAGGGAAGGTCGAGTCGTATTGTGGATCACAGTATGGTTATGCCTCCGTCTCTGCCCATGGTATTTTTTGTGCGTAGTTATGTACGCGCGGTACGTATGCCGCCACTTGGTTGGGACTGAGACGGAGGTCGAATTGCTAATAGAGCTCCTGATGAGCTGGATTGTCCTGTCGCAGAGTAGTCCGGACTCGTTTGACAGTGTCCGGGAGCATGGTCGTCGAATTAAGGTTCTGCTTGTGAAGGCCACTCTGTACCTCTGCTGCCAGGGCAGCGGTGTGCTCCTCGGTACGGAGGGAACGCTCCGTGTTTCCATTGACTGTTATGACACCGCGTGGACCGGGCATCTTGAGCTTGAGATAAGCATAGTGCGGCACCACATTGAATCGGGAAAATGCAGTTTGTCCAAGTAGTGTGTGATAGCCGCTGCGGAAGGGGACGATATCGAAGGTTAACTCTTCGCTTCGGAAGTTGTACGGACAGCCAAAGATGACTTCCAACGTGATTGAGCCTGAGCAGCGGGCCTCTACACCTGGTATAACTCCTTTAAAGGTAGTTTTGGTGGGC
Organism: Triticum urartu; assembly: GCF_003073215.2. NCBI lineage: Eukaryota > Viridiplantae > Streptophyta > Magnoliopsida > Poales > Poaceae > Triticum > Triticum urartu. The sequence continues at coordinate 564,591,098 of NC_053025.1, forward strand.
TTAATCCTTGATGGATCGACGCCCATTTTTTGCACTGTATCCTGATGGAGCAGGTTTAGGCTACTACCGCCGTCCATGAGGACTCGTGTGAGGTGGAATCCATCAATTATTGGGTCGCGGACCAGTGTGGCTGAACCGCCATGACGGATGATACGTCTCCGTCGTATATACTTTTCCAAACACTTTTGCCCTTGTTTTGGACTCTAACTTGCATGATTTCAACGGAACTAACCCGGACTGACGCTGTTTTCAGCAGAATTGCCATGGTGTTATTTTTGTGCAGAAATAAAAGTTCTCGGAATGACCTGAAAATCAACGGAGATTATTTTTGGAATATATAAAAATACTGGAAGAAAGATCCACGTCAGGGGGACCACACCCAGTCCACGAGGGTGGGGGCGCGCCCTACCACCTGGGCGCGCCCCCTGCCTCGTGGGCCCCCTGATGCTCCACCGACCTCAACTCCAACTCCATATATTCGTCTTCAGGGAGAAAAAATCAGAGAGAAGGATTCATCACGTGTTACGATACGGAACCGCCACCAAGCCCTAAACTCTCTCGGGAGGCCTGATCTAGAGTCCGTTCGGGGCTCCGGAGAGGGGAATTCGTCGCCATCGTCATCATCAACCTTCCTCCATCACCAATTTCATGATGCTCACCATCGTGCGTGAGTAATTCCATCGTAGGCTTGCCAGACTGTGATGGGTTGGATGAGATTTATCATGTAATCGAGTTAGTTTTGTTAGGGTTTGATCCCTAGTATCCACTATGTTCTGAGATTGATGTTGCTATGACTTTGCTATGCTTAATGCTTGTTACTAGGGCCCGAGTGCCATGATTTCAGATCTGAACCTATTATGTTTTCATGAATATATGAGAGTTCTTGATCCTATCTTGCAAGTCTATAGTCACCTATTATGTGTTATGACCCGTTAACCCCGAAGTGACAATAATCGGGATACTTATCGGTGATGAACGTAGTTTGAGGAGTTCATGTATTCACTAAGTGTTAATGCTTTGGTCCGGTACTCTATTAAAAGGAGGCCTTAATATCACTTAGTTTCTAATAGGGCCCCGCTGCCACGGGAGGGTAGGACAAAAGATGTCATGCAAGTTCTTTTCCATAAGCATGTATGACTATATTCGGAATACATGCCTACATTACATTGATGAACTGGAGCTAGTTCTGTGTCACCCTATGTTATGATTGTTACATGATCGATCGCATCCGGCATAATTCTCCATCACCGACCCATTGCCTATGAGCTTTTCATATATTGTTCCTCGCTAATTTACTTTTCCGCTGCTACTGTTACAATCACTACAAAACCCAAAAATATTACTTTTTCTACCGTAACCACTACTATCATATTACTTTGCTACTAAACACTTTGCTGCAGATATTAAGTTTCCAGGTGTGGTTGAATTGACAACTCAGCTGCTAATACTTGAGAATATTCTTTGGCTTCCCTTGTGTCTAATCAATAAATTTGGGTTGAATACTCTACCCTCGAAAACTGTTGCGATCCCCTATACTTGTGGGTTATCAAGACTATTTTTTGGTGCCGTTGCCGGGGAGCATAGCTCTATTCTTTGAGTCACTTGGGATTTATATCTGTTTATCACTACGAAGAACTTGAAAGATCCAAGAACCAAGATTTATCCCTCAACTACGAGGGGAGGTAAGGAACTGCCATCTAGCTCTGCACTGGATTCACCTTCTGTTTTGAGTAAGCTTGCGACACCTAAACCTACTTCTGCTATTAATTCTGATATGTCGCACGTTATTGATGATGCCACTTCTGCTTTGCATGATACTTATGATGAAACTACTTCTATGCTTGGTACTACTGTGCCACTTGGTGAATTTCTTGATGAACAACTTGCTAGGGCTAGAGAGAATGAAATTATTGAAACTGATAATATTGATGAAAGTGATGATGAAGATTCTCCCCCTAGATATGAATTGCATGTTGTTCTTGAGGGTTATGTTATGGATGAAGAAACTGCTAGAGACTTTCTTGCTTGCAATGATAGAAGTGATCTTAAGAAATTATTAGCTAAGCTGAAAGAAAAATCTCTTAATGCTAGAATGAAATATGATCTTGCTTATGCTACTTCACCTACCTTTATTACTGATAAGGATTATGATTTCTCTGTCAATCCTGAGTTAATTACTTTGGTTGAATCTGATCCTTTCTATGGCTATGAATCTGAAACTGTTGTGGCACATCTTACTAAATTAAATGATATAGCAACCCTGTTCACTAATGTTGAGAAAACTCGCTACTATTATATCCTTAAATTATTTTCGTTCTCATTAAAGGGTGATGCTAAGATATGGTTTAATTTGCTTGATCCTGGTTGTGTGCGTAGTCCCCAGGATATGATTTACTACTTCTTTGATAAATATTTCCCCGCTCATAAGAAACAAGCTGGTTTAAGGGAAATATATAATTTTGTGCAAATTGAAGAAGAGAGTCTTCCACAAGCTTGGGAAGGCTTCTCCAATTATTTAATGCTTTGCCTGATCATCCTCTCAAGAAAAATGAAATACTTGATATCTTTTATAATGGACTAACCGATGCTTCCAGAGATTACCTGGATAGTTGTGTTGGTTGTGTTTTCATGGAAAGAACTGTTGACCAAGTTGAATTACTATTGAATAATATGTTGACTAATGAAAATAATTGGAAACTTCCTGAACCAACTCCTAAGCCAACTCCGAAGAAAAGGGATATTCTATTTCTCAGTCCGGAAGATATGCAAGAGGCAAAGAAATCAATGAAAGAAAAAGGTATTAAAGCTGAAGATGTTAAGAATTTACCACCTATTGAAGAAATACATGGTCTTAATTTGCCGCCTGTTGAAGAAATATATGGTCTTGATAACCCGACACAGGTAGTAAAGGTAAATTCTCTCTATAGATATGATAAGGCTGAAATCCCTCCTGCTAAGTTTGCTAGCCAATGTTTGGATGAATTTGATAACTTTATGGTTAAGCAAGAAGATTTTAATGCTTATTTTGGTAGACAACTGAAACATAATGCTTATATGATTGAACACTTGAGTGATTATATGGCTAGTGTTAAGGGTGAACTTAAACGTATTAGTAAACATGCTTCTATGGTTACCACTCAAGTAGAACAAGTACTTAAGGCTCAGAATGATTTGCTCAATGAATTGAATAGTAAGAATAATGACTTTGCTGTTAGAGTTGCAACTAGAGGAGGTAAAGTGAATCAGGAACCTTTGTATCCTAAGGTCCACCCTAAGAGAATTGAGCAGGATTCTCAGAGAATTAATATTGATGCACCTAGTCCTTCTAAGAGGAAGAAAAAGAAAATGATAGGACTTTGCATGATTCTAGTGAACCTGTTGTAGACACACCTGAGAATCCCAATGATATTTCTATTTCTGATGCTGAAACACAATCTGGTAATGAACATAAACCTAGTGATAATGTTAATGATGATGTTCATGTTGATGCTCAACCTAGCAATAATAATGATGTAGAAATTGAACTTGTTGTTGATCTTGATAACCCACAACCAAAGAATCAACGTTATGATAAGAGAGACTTTGTTGCTAGGAAGCACGGTAAAGAAAGAGAACCATGGGTTCAAAAACCCATGCTTTTTCCTCCTAAACCATCCAAGAAAAAGGATGATGAGGATTTTGAGCTCTTTGCTGAAATGATTAGACCTATTTTTTTGCGTATGCGTTTGACTGATATGCTTAAAATGAATCCTTATGCTAAATATATGAAGGAAGTTGTTACAAATAAGAGAAAGATACCGGAAGCTGAAATTTCCACCATGCTTGCTAATTATACTTTTAAGGGTGGAATACCAAAGAAACTTGGAGATCTAGGAGTACCAACTATACCATGCTCCATTAAAAGAAATTATGTTAAAACTGCTTTATGTGATCTTGGAGCCGGTGTTAGTGTTATGCCTCTCTCTTTATATCGTAGACTTGATTTGAATAAGTTGACACCTACTGAAATATCTTTGCAAATGACTGATAAATCAACTGCTATACCTGTCGGTATTTGTGAGGATGTGCCCATTGTGGTTGCAAACGTTACTATTTTAACGGACTTTGTTATTCTTGATATTCCCGAGGACGATAGTATGTCTATTATTCTTGGAAGACCCTTTTTGAATATTGCAGGGGCTGTTATTGATTGCAATAAAGGCAATGTCACTTTTCATGTTAATGGTAATGAGCATACGGTACACTTTCCAAGGAAACAACCTCAAGTCCACAGTATCAATTCTATTGGAAAATTTTCAACAATTACTATTGGAGGTTTTGAATTTCCTCTTCCTGCTGTCAAGAAGAAATATGATATTCTTATTGTTGGGGACATGCATATCCCCATAGAGGTAACCTAGTGTTATTCAAAATTTCTCCGGTTTCATGTTATTCGAAATGAGTTTGTTAACAAGACCTGATCAACCTTGTTAGTGGATTCCTTTTGATGAGCATGAGATGGATGAAGTTAGAAAACACAACTCTCTGTACCCTCTTTTTAATTTCTATTATTTATATTAAATAAAGCAAAGATAGTATTTTTTGTCTGTTTTCTGAATTATCCGTGCAATAAAAACTACCCCGAAAATAAAAGTTCTCCAAATGCCTTGAAAATTAAATATGATTTTTTCTAGAATATTTGAGAATATTTGGCACTGAAAACACAACAGGGGGAGCAGCCACGTGCCCACGAGGGTGGAGGGCGCGCCCCCTGCCTCGTGGACTCCACGTGGGTCCCCTCCACTTATTCCAACCACCACACACTCCTTCTTCCTCCCAAAAAATCACCAACTAGCTCAAGCATGAGTTCTAACTCATCTTGCTGCCATTTTCGATCTCCTAGCTCAAAGCTCCATTCACAAAACTGCTTTAGGGGATTGTTCTTTGGTATGTGACTCCTCCAATGGTCCAATTAGTTTTTATTCTAGTGCTTTATTCATTGCAAATTTTTGCTGCCTAGGTGACCCTGTTCTTGAGCTTGCATGTCAAATTTATATGGTCCCAAGTAGTTCTAATGCATGATATTGCCTCTAGGCACTTGTAGGAGTAGTTGCTATCAATTTTATTGAGTTTGGTTCACTTTTATTTTGGAGTTACTAAAAATTTCAGAAATTTTTCAAAGGAAGAAATATGTTTAGGAAAATGTACCAAGGGGGTTCTTCAAGGAAGCAAGGACCCAAACCCGCAATACGCGATGCAGACGATGAACCACCGAGGGACACTCAAGCGCGGCCTTGTGAATGGCCATTAGAGGATTTCATGGTCCAAGCAGGAATTAAAGAGGAATTTGATGCATATGTGCGTAATGCTAATCTGGAGAGCTTCGAGGCAGATAAGTGCCGGCAATACCTCTATTTAACTGATTCATTTGTGAGAAGGTTTAAATTTTCATCCTCGCGCAATTCACAAACTGACCTGTTTGACCTTTATGATAAATCTTATACCATGGATTTAGAGGATTTTAATACTGCCTGCAAACTCCCACAATGGGGTAGTGCTAGTGAACCTAGCAAATCTGAGCTTAGAGATTTTCTTGCTAGTATTACAGTGGGGGAATCTAGAGATGTAACACAAGCCACCATAGGGAGCATTCATTTTCCCACTATACATTATTTTGCTCTCTTCATAGGAAGGTGCATAAATGGTAAAGATGAAGCATGTCACATGTGTGTACCTGATCTTAGCGTTCTCAGGAGCGCTGTTTTAGGAGATAAACAATATAACTTGGGGGCTATTGTTACACGTAGGTTGCATAATAATCGTATTCATGAAGATTTCTTTGGTGGAATTTATGCAACTCGTATAGCTAATTTTCTTGAGATACCCATATGGGGAGATGATATTGAGTTGCCTCCTTCTTATCTAGATTATGATGCTATGGTTCATCATCAGATTGTTGAGAGGAACGACCAGTCCCACCAGTACCGACTAATCTTTGATAAACGACGCACCTATCATGTCGCTCTCCCTGCTCCCGCTTTCTTTGACTTTCAGGCAAAGGGGAGATATGTTATAACCAGGGAGGAGGCGAACGAGTATAAGAGGAGGACGGAAACAGCTCGCCTCCAAGCGGCAGCTCATGAGGCAATAGCTGCTGCATCACAGTACGACCCCAACTACAACTTTGGATATCCGCCAGGCCAGCCGTGGTAGTAGACCAACTTAGGCCAAAAGCTAAGCTTGGGGGAGTACGTACTTCTCACCGACATTACATTCCTATTCACACACTCATGCTAGTTGTCGGTGCTCATACTTTTTCATTGTAATATCCATGCTAGTTTATTTCCCTTTTTATGCTTTCTTCTTGTGTGTTTGATAAACCTTAAGAAAAACAAAAAAATTAGCTGTAGCTTTTAGCTAGTTTACTTTCCATGCCTGTAGTAGTAGTAATTAAAAAGAAAACCCAAAAAGATTTCTCGTTCTTCTTTTGCTTGTTGGGAGCTTTCCCGTGTAAATAGTTTTGTTTCTTTTCTTTGGGGGTCGAGAGGAGAAGACCATAATGAAAATGTTGAGTGGCTCTTATATGCATTATTGTTGATCTAACCAAGAGCCCATTTTACCTTGTCTTCTCTCTTGAATTGAATGCTTGCAGATTCCAGCTTAGTCCAATGCACGTGCACTATTATTATTATCCACACTATTCAGTCGTGCAAGTGAAAGGCAATAATGATGATTATATGATGAACTTATTGAGATGAGAGAAGCTGGTATGAACTCGACCTCTCTTGTTTTTGTAAATATGATTAGTCCATCATTCCTGATTCAGCCTATTATGAAAGAAACATGTTTGCAATGACAATTAGAGATTATAGTTGCTTATGCCACGCTTAATTAGCTAGGAGCTTATAATGGTTTACCTTGTGTGCCAACATGCTATTAAAATGGTTGTGATGTGGTATGATAGGGTGGTATCCTCCTTTGAACGATTCAAGTGGCTTGACTTGGCACATGTTCACGCATGTAGTTGAAACAAAATCAACATAGCCTCTATGATATTTATGTTCATGGTGCATTATATCCTACTCATGCTTGCATTCGGTGTTGATTAATTTTAATGCATGTTCATGACTGTTGTCGCTCTCTAGCTGGTCGCTTCCCAGTCTTTTTCTAGCCTTCACTTGTACTAAGCGGGAATACTGATTGTGTATCTAACTCCATAAACCCCAAAGTTGTTCCATATGAGTCCACCATACCTACCTATATACGGTATCTACCTGCTGTTCGAAGTAAATTTGTATGTGCCAAACTCTAAACCTTTAAATAAATATTCTGTTTTGTATGCTCGAATAGCTCATGTATCAACTGGGGATGTATGTATCTTCCATGCTAGGCGGGTTATTCTCAAGAGGAGTGGACTCCGCTCCCCACTCACGAGAAAATGGCTAGTCACCGGGATGCCCAGTCCCATGCTTTATACAAATCAAATCAAAATAACTGCAAACAAAACTCCCCCGGGACTCTTGTTAGGCACTCGTTGTTTCGAGCAAGCCATGGATTGATGCTTGTTGGTGGAGGGGGGTATAAACTTTACCATTATGTTAGGGAACTGCCTATAATGTGTGTAGCATGGAAGATACCGAGATCTCTCGGTTATTATGTTGACAATGACAGTATACCGCTCAAAATATTATTCATATCTATTTCAAAACCGAGCTCTGGCACCTCTACAAAGCCCTACTTCCCTCTGCGAAGGGCCTATCCATTTACTTTTATGTTGAGTCATCATCCTCTTCTTAAAAAGCACCAGTTGGAGAGCACCGTTGTCATTTGCATCCATTACTGTTAGTTTACATTGAGTATGACTTGACTGGATCTCTTTTACCATGAATTACAATGTCTAGTCAGTCCTTGATCTTTAAAGGTGCTCTGCATTTATGTTTTGCGGTCTCAGAAAGGGCTAGCGAGATACCATCTTGTTATATCATATTATGATGGTTTTTGGAAAGTGTTGTCATTCGAGATTTATTATTATTGCTCGCTAGTTGATTATGCCATTGATATGAGTAAACATGAGACCTAAATGTTATTGCGAATATGGTTAGTTCATAATCTTTGTTGAAAACTTGAATGTTGGCTTTACATATTTACAACAAGAGCAAACAGAGTTTGTAAAAGTTTTTCTTTATCACTTTCAGTTTATCAACTGAATTGCTTGAGGACAAGCAAAGGTTTAAGCTTGGGGGAGTTGATACGTCTCCGTCGTATCTACTTTTCCAAACACTTTTGCCCTTGTTTTGGACTCTAACTTGCATGATTTGAATGGAACTAACCAGGACTGGCGTTGTTTTCAGCAAAATTGCCATGGTGCTAGTTTTGTGCAGAAATAAAAGTTCTCGGAATGACCTAAAAATCAACGGAGATTATTTTTGAAATATATAAAAAATACTGGAAGAAAGATCCACGTCAGGGGGACCACACCATGTCCAAGAGGGTGGGGGCGCCCTACCCCCCTGGGCATGCCCCCTGCCTCGTGGGCCCCCTGACGCTCCATCGACCTCAACTCCAACTCCATATATTCGTGTTCGGGGAGAAAAAATCAGAGAGAAGGATTCATCGCGTTTTACGATGCGGAGCCGCCGCCAAGCCCTAAACTCTCTCGGGAGGGCTGATCTGGAGTCCGTTCGGGGCTCCGGAGAGGGGAATCCGTCGCCATCGTCATCATCAACCTTCCTCCATCACCAATTTCATGATGCTCACCGCCGTGCGTGAGTAATTCCATCGTAGGCTTGCCGGACGGTGATGGGTTGGATGAGATTTATCATGTAATCGAGTTAGTTTTGTTAGGGTTTGATCCCTAGTATCCACTATGTTCTGAGATTGATGTTGCTATGACTTTGCTATGCTTAATGCTTGTCACTAGGGCCCAAGTGCCATGATTTCAGATATGAACTTATTATGTTTTCATGAATATATGTGAGTTCTTGATCCTATCTTGCAAGTCTATAGTCACCTATTATGTGTTATGATCCGTTAACCCCGAAGTGACAATAATCGGGATACTTATCGGTGATGATCGTAGTTTGATGAGTTCATGTATTCACTAAGTGTTAATGCTTTGGTCCGGTACTCTGTTAGAAGGAGGCCTTAATATCCCTTAGTTTCTAATAGGACCCCGCTGCCACGGGAGGGTAGGACAAAAGATGTCATGCAACTTCTTTTCCATAAGCACGTATGACTATATTCGGAATACATGCCTACATTACATTGATGAACTAGAGCTAGTTCTGTGTCACCCTATGTTATGACTGTTACATGATCGATTGCATCCGGCATAATTCTCCATCACCGATCCATTGCCTACGAGCTTTTCATATATTGTTCTTCGCTTATTTACTTTTTCGTTGTTACTGTTACAATCACTACAAAACCCAAAAATATTACTTTTGCTACTGTTACCACTAATATCATATTACTTTGCTACTAAACACTTTTCTACCGATATTAAGTTTCCAGGTGTGGTTGAATTGACAACTTAGCTGCTAATACTTGAGAATATTCTTTGGCTTCCCTTGTGTCGAATCAATAAATTTGGGTTGAATACTCTACCCTCGAAAACTATTGTGATCCCCTATACTTGTGGGTTATCAACGGATACTGGTCGGATGGTCCCTGCGATCAAAGGTGATTGGGCATGACGACCATGGGTTGAATTTTGGGGCGACTGGCTCTATCGCATAGACGTCCCTAAGCGCATGCTTGCGCTCCCTCTTGGGGATATGGGTAGCGTATATCATATTCACCGTTTTGATTTGAAGGGGAAACTTCTTCTGTCCCCCTGTGTTCGGTGGCCGAGGCTCCTCGTCGTCATCATCACTTTGCGAACCCTTCTCCTTGTCTTCGGTATTTAACTTGCCGGCCTGGTTGAAGACCCAACAACTCCGGTGGTATGATTGGCTGGTTTATCAGGGGTGCCATGGATCTGACATGGACGATCGAGTATGCGATCCAGGTTGGAAGGGCCTTGATTATTCCTTTTATATGGCTTCTTCCGCTGTCCGGACTTGGAGCCACTGAATCCGGCGTTGACCGCCGTGTCCTCGGTATTATCACCGTTGCTTCGACGCTTGTGCCTGTTGCGTCGGGGCTTGCCGTTGCTATTTCTGGCTTCCAAAGTGCCAGGTTCGCTTGCATTGTTATTGCTACGGGCTAGCCAGCTATCTTCGCCCGTGCAAAAGCGGGTCATGAGTGTTGTGAGGGCCGCCATGGACTTCGGCTTTTCTAGGCCGAGGTGTCGGGCGAACCATTCGTCCCGGATGTTATGTTTAAAGGCCGCTAGGGCTTCGGCATCCGAACAGTCGACGGTCTGGTTCTTTTTGGTTAAGAATCTAGTCCATAATTTCCTGACTGACTCTCCGGGCTGTTGGATTATGTGACTCAAGTCGTCGGCATCCGGAGGTCGAACATATATACCTTGTGAGGGAATCCTGGATTCGGGGGTGTCCGGATGGCCGGACTATACCTTCAGCCGGACTCCTGGACTATGAAGATACAAGATTGAAGACTTCGTCCCGTGTCCGGAAGGGACATTCCTTGGCGTGGAAGGCAAGCTTGGCGATACGGATATGTAGATCTCCTACCATTGTAACCGACTTTGTGTAACCCTAACCCTCTCCGGTGTCTATATAAACCGGAGGGTTTTAGTACGTAGGACAACGTACAAAAACAACAATCATACCATAGGCTAGCTTCTAGGGTTTAGCCTCTCCGATCTCGTGGTAGATCTACTCTTGTACTAACCATATCATCAATATTAATCAAGCAGGACGTAGGGTTTTACCTCCATCAAGAGGGCCCGAACCTGGGTAAAACTTCGTGTCCCTTGCCTCCTGTTACCATCCAGCCTAGACGCACAGTTCGGGACCCCCTACCCGAGATCCGTCGGTTTTGACACCGACATTGGTGCTTTCATTGAGAGTTCCTCTGTGTCGTCGCCGTCAGGCTCGATGGCTCCTACGATCATCAATAGCGATGCAGTCCAGGGTGAGACCTTCCTCCCCGGACAGATCTTCGTCTTCGGCGGCTTCGCACTGCGGGCCAATTCACTTGGCCATCTGGAGCAGATCGAAAGCTATGCCCCTGGCCGTCAGGTCAGATTTGGAAGTTTAAACTACACGGCTGACATCCGCGGGGATTTGATCTTCGACGGATTCGAGCCACTGCCGAGCGCGCCGCACTGTCATGACGAGCATGATCTAGCTCTGCCACCTAACAGTGCCCTAAAGGCCGCACCCGCATTGGCTTCGACCCTTAATTCGGAGCCAACTGCGTCGATCGAGGATGGGTGGTTGGACGCCGCCTCGGGGGCGGCGATCCTAATGGCGATCGAGCCGAACACCAGCCCCGCACTCCGCGAGACTCGTGATTCCAAGGATCCGGACTCCCCTCCGGACTCCGAACCATTCGCGCCTCTGCCGATCGAATCCGATTGGGCGCCGATCATGGAGTTTACTGCCGCGGACATCTTTCAGCACTCGCCCTTCGGCGATATTATGAAATCACTAAAGTCTCTCTCTTTATCAGGAGAGCCCTGGCCGAACTACGGTCAGCAAGATTGGGATACGGACGATGAAGAAATTCAAAGCCCACCCACCACCCACTTTGTAGCCACTGTCGACGATTTAACCGACATGCTCGACTTCGACTCCGAAGACATCGACGGTATGGACGCCAATGAAGGAGACGATGAAGAACCAGCGCCTATTGGGCCCTGGAATGCCACCTCGTCATATGACGTATACATGGTGGACGGACCAAAAGATGACGACGAGGAGCGGAAGGACGCACCGAAAGCTTGTTCCCTCGAAAAGCAGTCAAAGCGGCGACGCAAGCGCCGCCCCAAATCCTGCCTCAATAGAAATAGCGATCACACAGACCCAGCGCTGGAGCGGGGCGAACCGCTGCCGGACAACGGCAATCCGGATAATCAAACCGAACAAACAAATTCTATCAAGGATAATGGTCCGGACGACATAACGCCGGACAGGCACCCGGAGCAGCAGAATGCCCGTAAAAGGCTTGTTGCCACCGCGAGGAGTCTTAAAAAGCAGAGCCGCGCAAGACACACTCCAAATCAGATGGAGTAAAATACTCAACACTGCAGCAAGGTACGGCGACAATCGCCCCTCCAAGAGCTACCCAAAGCGGAGGCTGCTACCCGAATTCGATGAGGAGGCCTCAGACCCCCCACAACCAAATATCAAAGCAGCCACCTGGTCAGATAGACGACCCCTCTACCAACACAGAGCGGCATACAACGCCGCTCACAATACAACACGCGACCAATGCGAGGGCTCGCATCCAAAGGACGGCGCAACAAGATCCATCTATGGACCACGCAAGCGCGCCCCAGCATACAATGCAACACAACAAACATCCGAACAACGCGGTACACCCAGCTACAGGGGCGCCGCACACCCCCTATGTTTCACCGATGAGGTGCTGGACCATGAATTTCCAGAGGGATTCAAGCCCGTAAACATAGAGGCATACGATGGAACAACAGACCCTGGGGTCTGGATTGAGGACTACATCCTTCATATCCATATGGCTCGAGGAGATGATCTCCACGCCATCAAGTACTTACCCCTCAAGCTCAAAGGGCCAGCTCGTCACTGGCTCAAAGGCCTCCCCGAAAGCTCCATTGGAAGTTGGGAAGAGCTCGAAGACGCCTTTCGGGCAAATTTTCAAGGGACTTATGTCCGACCTCCGGATGCGGACGATTTGAGTCATATAACTCAACAGCCTGGAGAGTCAGCCCGAAAGCTTTGGAACAGGTTTCTTATTAAAAAGAACCAGATTGTCGACTGTCCAGACGCCGAAGCCTTGGCAGCTTTCAAGCATAGCGTCCATGACGAATGGCTCGCCAAACACCTCGGCCAAAATAAGCCGAGAACGATGGCCGCATTAACAAACCTCATGACCCACTTTTGCGCGGGTGAGGACAGCTGGCTAGCCAGATGCAGCACCAGCGACCCCAGTACATCTGAAGTTAGAGATGGAAATGGGAAATCACGGCGCAACAGCAATAACAAATGCCGGAATAAAGAAGACAGCACAAAGGGCACGGCAGTAAATGCCGGATTCAAAAGCTCTCGGCCAAGTCAAAAGCCGCCCCCTAAAGGCACCAGGGACGAACTGTCCAGCCTCAACAAAATTCTGGACCAAGTATGTCAGATCCATAGTACCCCTGGTAAACCTGCTAATCATACCCACAGAGAATGTTGGGTCTTCAAGCAGTCTGGCAAGCTCAACACCGTACACAAGGGGGAGGATACACCAAGTGAAGACGAGGACGAGCCCCCCAAGCAAGACATGGGGGAACAAAAGAAATTTCCACCAGAAGTCAAAATAGTAAACGTGTTACACATGATCAAGGGAAAAAACAACGCGGCACTCCCAGAAAAATATACCCAAGTGCCTGTCACCGTGAAGTCCTGCCACTGGTCGTCTCAACCGATCACTTTCGACCATCGCGATTACTCAGCAAGTATCCGACACGCAGGATGGGCTGCCCTGGTATTAGACCCAGTAATTGGCGGATATCACCTCACACGAGTCTTGATGGATGGCGGCAGTAGCCTAAACCTAATATATCAGGATACAATCCGCGGGATGGGGTTAGACCCAACACAAATTCGCCATAGCAATACTACCTTTAAAGGAGTAACGCCAGGCCCAGGGGCTCGTTGTACGGGCTCCCTCCTACTACAAGTTATATTCGGCTCCCCCGATAACTTCCGTTGCGAGCATTTAACTTTTCACATCGCTTCGTTTCAAAGTGGCTATCAAGTACTGCTCGGACGCGAAGCTTTCGCTCGCTTTAATGCAATACCACACTACGCCTCCCTCACACTCAAGATGCCCGGTCCATGTGGCATCATTATAGTGCATGGAAATATCAAGCGATCTCTGCACGCCGAAGAGAGTGAGGCTGCCTTGGCAGCCGCACACTAAAGGCGCCCGGACCAGTGAAAGCATCCAATAGGTCGTCAAGACCTCAGACACAACTAATCGAGTCCGGCGCTGCTACTTATACCGAATAAATGGTCACACCCCTATTTGTCAATACAAGGGGCTCAACACGCGCAGACAAGTGGCAATTTCTTCTCATCTTGAATTATACATGGTTTCTTTAAAAAACTATCTTTTTGCACGACAACTTTTTCACCTAAATTCCTCTCTTTCACAGACGATCATCGTGCTACACCCGTCCAGGATACGGCACAACGGGGACACAGGCGCAGACGTGCAGCAGGGACCCGCTCCAAGGATTCTTTTTAGATTAAGACCTTGTGTAAACCTTTTTTACTGTCTCTTGTTGATACATATCCACCATTGAGAAGGATGCTGACGTCTTGGCATGTGGCCACGCCAGAACAATGCACGTACCTGGACACAAGGGGCTTCTTACAAAGGCCATTATTTAGGCCCAGTTTATACCACAAAGACCGAATACCTTAGGGAGTGTTCGGCGTCGCGAGTTTGGCCCTATATGCATCAGCTCCGAATCATTGTCTTTGGTCAAATGTTGGGTTTGCCCGGCTCCTGTGTTTTGGTGCCTTACGTTCCGCTTTACCGGCTAAGGTAGCACCAGGAGAACTACTGCGATTGTGCCCTGGTTCATCCAGACGAGCACCTCAGTAGAGAAAGCCGAAAACTGACTGTCATGATATAGCGTGAGACTAGTCAACCACTCGATGACCTGTGGGAATGTTAGAATTCCTCCACCTTAATGAAGGGCCGTTTTCCGGCCAGGCATGTACGCACCCCGAGATCAGGAGAGTGCGGAGCCACCAGGGGCTATCTAGTAGCCCCACTGTCAAACTCCTATGGCTAAGTGAAAGTGCTAAAGCATTATAGTCCGGTCGCCTCGCTCGCTCCGCTATCACCTCCTTAAATAGGAACAAGACGTTGGGTTAAGTGTGAACGCGTGTTTTTGCGAGCACCTCCGCATTATATGCGTGGGGGTTGAAGCCGACGACTGCAATCTTTCAGGTTATACACATGTATACATAAACGGCCGCCCAGGAGGCATCATATTACTTTCAGGAAAAAGTATAAAAATAGCCTTATGAAAATTTATAAAAGCATTTCGCTTACAATGAGATTACATATCACTCAAACATAATATTTTTTGAGCACTGGGTCTGTATCAAACGAGCACCCTCAAGAACTTCTTCAAAGTAGTGCTCAGCAGCCCTTCGACCTATGGTCGAATCCCGCGCTGCAACAGTGGTAGCATCCATCTCCGCCTAGTATGCTTTAACACGGGCAAAGGCCATCCGGGCGTCCTCTATGCATGCCGACCTCTTCATCGCATTAATGCACGACACCACGTCAAGGAACTGCTGCACCAAGCTGAAATAGTTGTTCGGTTTTGACCTTTCCGGCCATAGCTGATCCACAACAGACCTCATGGTGAGTCCGGACAACCTATTTAGTTCGGCCCATTCGGCTAATTGGTCAGTCAATGAAAGCGGATGCTTGGGAGAATGGAATTGTCTCCAAAACAGCTGGTCTACTTCATGGTCCGTCTGACCCTGGAAGTACTTGGCCGCATCGGCAGCGCTCGCTGCCAAATCCACACACACATCCTCCGAACTCCACAGCCGATCCAGAGGGGCATACCGTGGATCTCCGAACTTCCTCCGCAACATAAAGGATTTCCCAGCCACAATATCCCTGGCTTCCCGCAGCTCCTCCTTCTTTGCCCTCATAGCAGAGCGGAGGTCTTTTCTCGTTGCAGCAGCCTTCTCAAGGTCCGATGCCTTCGCTTGGTTTTCCTTTTCAAGAACCCGGCAACGGTCGGCGGTGGCTTTTAATTCTATGGCCATCTTGGCTATATTGTCTCGGCTCTCACCATGCGCGGCCTTCTCGGCTTGCAACTCTTCGGCCGCCTTCAAAGCAGCCGCATTACCCAACCTCGCTTGTTCCTTGGCTCGGGCAAGTTCTGCCCGCAAGGCCTCAACAGTGGCAGCTCCATCTGCAGTCACAACATATTAAAGATACTGGCATCATGCTGCTCTTCCTATGTGGCGTTTACCAGATAATGACACTTACCCTGTGCCTCGTCAAGCCTTTTGTTAACAAGCTCGATGTCGGCGTCTGCCGCATCCAACTGCCGTTCTAAATGGGCAAACTCGCTAGTCCGGCTAGCCACCGGAGCTTCCATCACCTGCACATAGAGGCGGTATGGTTATTACCTGGGAATATGATCCTCTGTTCATCATCATTTCCGACGACAACCAGAGTCTCAGGGGCTACTATCTACACAGGGCACACCTAGCATGTGCAGGACTATCATACATTCTTTTACGTACCTCAAAGCCTGTCAGTAGACTCATAAAAGCTTCATGCAATCCGCTTTCGGTGGACGAGATTCTCTCCATCACCGTATTCATCAGCACACGGTGTTCATCTGAGATGGCCGCTCGCCCCACCAACTCCCTTAGAACATCCGATCGCACACTAGACGGTGCCGGACTCTTTTGTCTGCTCTCTTTGGGAGCCGGACACTGGGAGCTTCGGGGGTCAATGGGATTATCTTCTGGCCTCACCGGACTCGGAGAGGCCCTCCGCGACGACACTTCAGGATCGCCCGCTTCCGGAGCGGAGGAGTCTGGAGGAGGCGTTTCGCTCTCCATCATCTCTGGAAGAAGATCCCCCGAAGACGAGCTCATTTGAGAGGGGCTAAGGCCCGAACTGCAAAACTATATGCGGTGGTTATTTTCTTAGAAGAAAAAGATGGCATATCTGTACTATTAAAGTATTTCGGGTCACTTACGACTCGCGGGAGAATTGATCCCCCCGCGGACTTTGTGCGGCAACAGCACCCCCCAAGGTAGGACCCTCTGTGGGAGACTTCTTCTCCCGTTTGGAAGCTTCGGCTTCTGAATCCCCGGGCGCAGTCCTTTTCCTCTTCTGGTCGTCTTCCTTCATGGAGACGCTCGCTCCCTCGGTTAGAATGGGCAACGTTGGGGGCCCGCGTCCGCCCATATTATCCTCCACAGTATCTTCTTTCAAGGGCTCCGGGCAAGGTGCGGTCTGGAGCATCTTTTCCAATACCGGATTTTCCAAACCCTCAGGGAGGGGGGCCGAACACCGAATCAACTTCACCTTTGTTAGCCAGTCCTGGTCAAAAAACAAACTCTCAGAAATAACTTCGTAACAAAGGAGAGATAGTATGCTCGGCCGGAAGATGCCTTACCTGTTCGGCGGCGCGGTTACTACTCAGGCCCACGTCCTCGGTGATTTCCGGACACTCCACCTGAGGTCCGAAGAATGACTTGTACATCTCCTCGTGCGTCAGGCCGAGGAAATTTTGAATGACACGCGGTCCCTCGGGATTGAACTCCCACAAGCGAAGGGGCCGGCGTTTGCAAGGCTGGACTTGACGGACCAGCATAACTTGTATTACCGCAACCAAACTGAAATATCCATTAAAGAGATCTCGAATGCGGCTTTGCAGTATAGGCACGTCCTTGGCTAGACCCCAGCTCAGTCCTATGCTAATCCATGACATCAGTTGTGGTGGAGGGCCCGAGCGGAAAATGGGGGCGGCCGCCCACTTGGCACTTCTAGGAGTCGTGATGTAGAACCACTCATGTTGCCACAATTCAGACACCTCTGGAATGGAACCTTTGGGCCATGAAGCTCCCGTCATCTTGCGTATTGAGGCACCTCCACACGCCGCATGTTGCCCCTCGATCATCTTCGGCTTTACTTCAAAGGTCTTGAGCCATAGGCCAAAGTGAGGGGTAACCCGGAGGAAGGCCTCGCACATGACAATAAATGCCGTGATATGAAGAAAGGAGTCCGGAGCTAGATCATGGAAATCTAGCCCGTAATAAAACATCAAGCCCCTGACGAAAGGATCCAGAGCAAGGCCTAGACCACGGAGGAAGTGGGAGACGAACACGACGCTCTCGTTGGGTTCGGGGGAGGGGACGGCCTGCCCCCGGGGAGGCAGCCGATGCAAAATCCCGGCGGTCAGATATCTGGCCTCCCTCAACTTTTTGATGTCTTCTTCCGTGACGGAGGAAGGCACCCATCAGCCTTGAAGGCTAGATCCAGACATGACTGAAGGTTCGGAGCACCTGACCTGAACTTTGGGCGTTTGAGCTTGAGGCGGGGGAAGGATTCGATTGAGCACGGGAGGGAAAAATAAAAGCCTTGTCCCTTTATAAAGAGGGTGAATATCAAGCGCCCTCTCCGTGTCCGTTTGGACTTGCCTATAATCTAGGAGTCCTAGAAGCGGTTGGGTTACCCATGCCCGTATTGATGAGAATCCTGGAATAAGGGGACACGATCTCTGCTTTAACAAGACGTGCCAAGGAAACCGCCTCGCATGACGCGCTGAGGTGGGATAATGAAACGACTCGGATAAAGGCTTGGCCGTGGTGTGTCACACTGCGGAATACGTCAGCAGATTAGATTTGTGTAAATATTATTCTCTCTATGGCAATATGTGGAAACTTATTTTGCATAGCCGGACACTATCTTTGTGTTCAAAGTCTTTTATGAAGTACTTGGAGGAGGAACCCGCCTTGCAATGTCGAAGACAATCTGCGCGCGGGACTCGTCGTCATTGAAGCCTGGTTCAGGGGCTACTGAGGGAATCCTGGATTAGGGGGTGTCCGGATGGCCGGACTATACATTCAGCCGGACTCCTGGACTATGAAGATACAAGATTGAAGACTTCGTCCCGTGTCCGGAAGGGACTTCCCTTGGCGTGGAAGGCAAGCTTGGCGATACGGATATGTAGATCTCCTACCATTGTAACCGACTTTGTGTAACCCTAACCCTCTCCAGTGTCTATATAAACCGGAGGGTTTTAGTACGTAGGACAACGTACAAAAACAACAATCATACCATAGGCTAGCTTCTAGGGTTTAGCCTCTCCGATCTCGTGGTAGATCTACTCTTGTACTACCCATATCATCAATATTAATCAAGCAGGACGTAGGGTTTTACCTCCATCGAGAGGGCCCGAACCTGGGTAAAACTTCGTGTCCCTTGCCTCCTGTTACCATCCGGCCTAGATGCACAGTTCGGGACCCCCTACCCGAGATCCGCTAGTTTTGACACCGACACCTTGGAAGTTGTCAAGGAAGGCTTCTTCCAAGTCCCCCCAGCTGCCAACGGAGTTTTCAGGCAGGTTGTTCAGCCAGTGTCGGGCTGACCCCTTGAGTTTTAGGGGGAGGTATTTGATGGCATGAAGATCATCGCCGCGGGCCATGTGAATATGGAGAATAAAGTCTTCTGGGAATTCATGTTCCATTACTTCATCAGTGAAGCAGAGGGGGTGTGCGGCGCCTCTATATCGGGCCAGGCCACAATGTAGTTCGGATGGAGTTTGTCTGTGATTTTTGGCTCGGACGTAATTTTGCTTGCCATGTTCGGCTTGATAGCCGTCGTCGCGCATCGGGGCACGCCCCCGTGATCTGTAGATCGATCTGGC
This sequence comes from Triticum urartu, assembly GCF_003073215.2. Lineage (NCBI taxonomy): Eukaryota > Viridiplantae > Streptophyta > Magnoliopsida > Poales > Poaceae > Triticum > Triticum urartu. The sequence continues at coordinate 564,610,596 of NC_053025.1, forward strand.
TGGACCTGCTTTATTCTTCAGGCCCTGCCGGAGATCATACGTGTATGCTCGAGTTGTTTTATCTCTGCCTTTACCGCGAGGTAGCACGGGCTGGTGTTCAGCTTGAGTTGTCGTTTTTTCCCGGCCGCGTGGTGGTCGATCAGTCGCATTACGGCTGATGGTGCGGGCTCAAGTGCCTCATAATCGAATTGGGGTAGCAGTTTGCACTCCGGGTAACTTTTGGTTGGGCGCTCAAGGTCGTATTCTTTTGCTGCCAGGACATCAGTCCATCTATCGTTGAGCAGATCTTGATCAGCTTGGAGTTGCTGCTGCTTCTTTTTCAGGCTCCTTGCATTGGCTATTAGTTGTTGCTTAAAGCGCTCCTGCTCGAGAGGTTCCTCAGGTACGATAAAGTCTTCGTCGCCGAGGCTCACCTCATCCTCGGAGAGTGGAAGATAATTACTGTCCTCTGAGTCTTCGTGCACGGCCTGTTCATCAGGGCTGACTCGCCCATCTTCCCGTTCGTTCTGTTCGGAAGTTGGCTGAACGGGGTCTTCATTGTCTCCGGCATTGTCTAGAGTATTGTTTTCTCCTGTGCCGGTGTTACTGTCTTTTTCACGGCGTGATTTAGAGTGGCGCCGCTGTCGTCGGTGCTTTGGCTGTATCTCAGGAGGTTTGTCTTCCACTGGGTCTTCTTTGTCGTTGCCGTTGATTTCTTTGGGTGTGTCCACCATGTACACGTCGTAGGAGGAGGTGGCCGTCCAGTGCCCGGTAAATGGAGGGTTTTGGGCTTGCTCCTCTTCGGCATCGTCGTCCATACCGTCGATGTCTCCGGAGTCGTAGTCGAGCATGTCGGTTAGATCTTCGACAGTGGCTATTAAGTGGGAGGTGGGTGGGAACCGAAATTCTCCGTCATTAGCCCCCAGTTTAAACCGGGTATAATTCGGCTGTGAGTCCCCTGCCAAAGAGAGGGTTTTTAATGAGTTTAGCACATCGCCTAAAGGTGAGTGCCGGAAGATATCCGCGGAACTAAATTCGACGACGGGCACCTGGTAAGGCTCGTTGGACGCGGATGCACAAAGTTCGGAACCAGTGACCGGAGATGAGTCCGGGGGTCCGGTGACGCAGACCTCGCTCGAAGTTGGGTCTGTGCGCAGCTCCAACGCCGCCGAGTCTGCTCCTTCCGCGGCGAGGTTAAGCTTCCCGTCTTTAGATGGCGCAAGCTGCTCTGAATCCAGGGTCAGAGCGCTTACAGGCGAAATCTCATGTGCATGGTCCGATGACAGATTTAGGTCATGTTCATCGTGGTGGCAGGGAGCGGCTGCCATGGGCTCAAATCCGTCGAAGATCAAGTCTCCGCGGATATCAGCGATGTACTTCAAGCTTCCAAACCTAACCTGACGGCCAGGGGCGTAGCTATCGGTCTGCTCTAGATGGCCGAGCGAGTTGGCCCACAGTGCGAAGCTGCCGAATACGAAGATCTGGCCAGGGAGAAAGACACCCTCCTGACAGTGTTGTTGTAGATGATGGATGGTGCCATCGAACCTTCTGACGACGGCACAGCGGAACTCTCGATGAAAGCACCAATGTCGGTGTCAAAACCGGCGGATCTCGGGTAGGGGGTCCCGAACTGTGCGTCTAAGGTTGATGGTAACAGGAGACAGGGGACATGATGTTTACCCAGGTTCGGGCCCTCTCTATGGAGGTAATACCCTACTTCCTGCTTGATTGATCTTGATGAATATGAGTATTACAAGAGTTGATCTACCTGGAGATCGTAATGGCTAAAACCCTAAAAGTCTATCCTATGTGATTATGATTGTCCCTATGGACTAAACCCTTCGTCTTATATAGACACCGGAGGGGACTAGGGTTATACAAGGTCGGTTACAGAGAAAGGAATCTTCATATCCGAACATCAAGCTTGCCATCCACGCCAAGGAGAGTCCCATCCGGACACGGGTGAGAGTCTTCGGTCTTGTATCTTCGTAGCCCATCAGTCCGGCCCATGTCCAACAGGCCGGACGCCCGAGGATCCCTTAGTCCAGGACTCCCTCACCCCCCCCCCAAAAAAACTAGTTTAAAACTCTATGCTTTTTACCTCTTGAATTTGTGTTGTTTTCTTGGTCCAACTTCTAACTCGGTAAAACTGAAGCTATCTTTAGGTTGCGAGCTCTTTCTATACATCGTGTGATAGTGGATGGGTAGGAGGGGGGTAGTCGGAGTTGGAAAGCATGACAGTCTCAAAAGGAAGAATAAAAGAAGACGAAGACTAGAGCTTTGGGATCAAATATTGTATGAAACTAAATAAAGAAATGTGAGTGTATCCGAAATAAGGATAAGGATATGCACGGAAAAGTTGGCGACTTAGCAAGAGGAAACCCGACATGAAAAAGAAGAAGACCAGTCAAATAACCAATCCACGCTCGATGCAGCGTGACACAATGCTCCATAGTTTGTCAAACCCTTTATGGCAATATTTTAAATTAGGGGAATAATGTGCTATCTAATCTAAACCTTGCATTACTCCTTTGGGACCGCCTATACATTAGGTATTTGGAAAAAATACTGCATCAACCATTTTTCTCCGGGG